>NW_005187667.1:510354-514875 GCF_000239375.1 Pundamilia nyererei | reverse complement strand
GTTGGCTCCTCTCACAGCCGCTTCCTGACAGTTTGGCGTGTTTCCACTTTCCCAGCCTCTCAGTCGTGTGCGTTGTTCCCACAGTTACGAGCTGACCCACAGACCTGATGGGAACCACGTGGATGCTCAGCAGCTGATTCGACGAGTGTTTTATGTTTGGGACAATGTCGCCGTCGCCCTGCACGTGGAGAACAGACGGGTAGCTCCTCCTCATCACTCTTTACACCTGAAGCATGTTGAGTTAGAAAAGGAACACTTTTGTCTTCGTTTTTTTAAATATATATTTCATATTATGAGAAGATTTCGTAGCCTGTCAGTCTGCATCCACAGGTTGTATGAAAGCTTCGTCCTGGCAGCAGGGTGAGGTGAGCGATCCTCTGCAGCATGCAGGTAGATGGTCATGAGTCCGAGCTGTGGGAGCGGCGTCGCTGCTGCAGAATATGGACCCAAATTCTTTGTTTCTCTTCATATTTTCATTTTGCCTCCATGGATAGATGATCCAATAGTCTTTGCTCGAGACAGGTGAAAAAACAACACTTTAGACCAACAGTCTGTGAAGACCGTGTCACCGTCCACCTGTCAAAGAGGCCACGCCCCTAATAAGCCTTAATGCAATTTAAACAGGTGAATTCTAAAGATGTGTTTCAGGCTGTAAACATGTTTGTTTCTGCTGTGGTTCTAACATCTATGGCAGGGGCCGGACCGAAACTTCACAAAATATTAAAATACTTTTGACGAGGCGATTCAATTTTAAGCGGTAATGTTACCTTGCATTAATAGACCAGGGAACAGACAAACCAATTGTGTGCGAGTTAAGCCACCCATGTGACGCTACTCAGCCAATCAAATCTGTGCATTCAAGGTGATCGCAGACACCGACAGACAGAGGAAAGAGACGGTGAGAGGCGAATAACAAGCGAGACGATTAACGATACAGGCAGTCACAAGAGGTACAACAACGATGGCGCTTTCAAAAGCGAGAAAAGTAAAGACCGAAAATAGAACTTTCAAGACTGCACCGACGCAGACGTGCTCATTCTTCCAGCAAACGCCACCGTGAGACAAAGCACGAAGAGCCGGAAAGTCAGGAAGCACCAAACTTTTCTCTCTTTTTTAATGATGGGAAACATGGATATTGTGGCCTTTTTGGTTGCTATCACTTCACACCTGAATGGACTGAATTTGAAGCTGCAAAGACGATCCAATCTGTGAACCGGTGACACTGCTCTCAGAGGAAACCTGAAGTGTTCCTGCAAGGAGACTATGCACACTTCCCAACAGTGAAGGAACAGGTTCGGGGAGATGTGTCCTCTTTTGTTGACTTTGTTGATAAGCTGATTGAAAACTTCAGCAAACGTTTCGATAGCTTCAGCTTTGGACAGCAGCTCATCATGTAAAGAACCCATTTCTGATGTCAGAGGGTTCTCAAAGGAAGTCACACAGCACTTCAAGTGGGCAAATGGGCAAACCCCTAATCTATTGAGACTCACTGCTGCCTCTGCTGGGCGTCAGAGGAACTGCAGCTGTTGGCGCTTCATGCTTGAGAAGCTGGTTTATGTTTGACTGCAGGACCTCGAACATGATTATTTGTTGTGATCATGTAGGTTCACACGTGTTCTCTCAGCCTTAACGTTTCCGACTGTCCCTGAACGTAACACTCCTGCAGGTGTACCGTCAGAGTACAGACGTTTGCAGGTTTCCTTTAAAAACATCCTGTTGATCCTTCAGGTGCTGACGTTTGACGCTGACCGCCTGAGACAGAACCTCAGGTTCTGTTGGCCGGAGGAAGTAACAGCCAGAAACGACGAGGAGGATTTCGATGATTTCGAAGACGCTACAAACTTGGTTAAATGCCTGTGGCCGGGCTGGCGCCTCCCCCTGGAGGAGGAGCGCTCGCTCCTGCAGCGTTACACAGGTATCACATGTGCACACTGGAGACTGCGACCCCTCCCAGTGTGAGGTACACCGATCTTTGCGTTTCTGTAGAAAGCAAGTCCAAGTCGTGCCGTCCTCGGTACTTTGCACTCTTCCTTTAAAGCGTGAGGGAGGGGCTGTGTGACATCATGAAGAATATCAATGACGACTTTAAAGCGTCTGTCGTTTCATCTCAGACCCACAGAAACAGGAAACACGGAGCTTAAAATGATCCAGAAGTATCCTTTAAATCTCGTTTTAACAGCAGACTTTCTCCATCTCAGTGTCCAACATCAGACTGGTTCTTGTTGGGAGGCCTGGAGTGGGGAAGAGCTCCACTGGGAACGCCATCCTAGGAAGGCTTGCCTTCAGTCCAGGCGATCCATCCTCAGGTAAGTCTAACCCGTCTGTGGACTGATTTAGCCACAGCCTCTTTAGCTCCCCTACACGGCTAACATTAGCTTAGTGTAGGAGGTCAAACGCCTCAAACTGGGAGCATGTTCAGAGTAAACTGGTGGAATCTTCTCCTCAGGGACGTCATCGTGCTGCTGGCAGAGCGAGTGGGTGTTCGGCCACCAGGTGACCGTAGCTGAGACTCCCGGTCTCTCGGAAACATCAGACGATGCCGTGAAGAGGGACATCTCCACATGTGTCAACATGCTGAGGCCCCACGCCGTCCTGCTGGTCACCAGGGTGGGGTCCTCCACCGTGGAGGATCTAGCCACCATGAGGCAGGTGGAGGAGTTCTTTGGGATGGACGTGTTGAGGTACACCAGGATCCTCTGCACCTATGCTAACTCGGCGGCTCCAGACATCGAGAGACAGCGCCGGGCGGCAGGACCTGAGCTGCTTTTCAAAGTGGGCTACAGGTACCACGTCCTCAACAACAACCCGGACCACTGGGACGGTCAGCAGGTCTACGATCTGGTGCAGGCCGTGGCGAGGATGGTCATGGCTAAAGGAGGGGAGGTCTACTCCATCAGGAGCACCGTCTGAGTGCTGGGTGATGTTGTAATGTTGTTTACACTGTTTACCCTCAGGTGATGGAGTGTGGCGTACGATAAATGCACCAGAACACCCAGCACAGCGACACCTGCTGGCCTTAGTGAGGAGGTCACCTCCCAGTTTAGCTTCCATGATGCATCATGGGAAGTCCCCCCCCATACTGACGTCAGCAGGTTTGAAAATGCAGTTTGTTTGTAGCCGACTGCGAATGTTTAAACTGTGAATATTTATTTTGTGCAACGATCCAAAAGCCTTTTTAAAAAATCCCAACAGTGCCGATCTCACGAAGATCATTCAAGACACACATGTGTCTGTGAGGGTTTGAAAATGAAGGGAAGCCAAAACAGGAGAAATCTGCTCTCTCTTTCTAGTCCCTGTCAGGACTCTTGCTGCAGCATTTTGGATCAGCTGAAGGCTTTTCAGGGAGTTTTTAGGACTTCCTGATAATAATGAATTACAGTCGTCCAGCCTGGAAGTAATAAATGCATGAACTAGTTTTTCAGCGTCACTCTGAGACAGGATATTTCTAACTTTAGAGATGTTGGTCACATGAGAGGAATGTGTGAGTGACCGAACAAATGAACCTTCTGAAGTTTGGAAAACTGTGTCCATGAGGACTCCAGCATCACCGCGTCTCCACCTGCTGGTGAGGACCCGCCTCTGCCTTCGTGCAGACCAACTGCTGCACAGCGTTACTAACAGGAGGATCATTTCCATGGTGGACACAATCAGAGTGCTGCATCTGCCAATCAGCAGTGATTTTCTCTGTGTAGCCCCTCCCACAGACACACCTATGGGTCCAGTTCTCACCAATGCAGCACCGACAGCCTGTCAGTGGTGACCATTTAAGCCAATCACCTGCCAGCACCTGTGTAAAGATGAAACTGAGGAAGTGAAAATGAAAAAGCACATCATCTCTGATATCTCCTGTAACTGATTCAATAACGATGCTAATGATGTTTCTGCGGTCAGGTTTTATTCTGATTTTATTCTGATTATTAATGAGCAGTATTGAAATGAACTGTTTTAACCTTTAAAGCTTCTTTTCCTTTGATGTCTCCTGTTTCACTGTTATCAGGAGTGTTTTGTCTTTGTGGATGTGCCAAATAAAATATTTTTCATATCGTTTTAAGACAGTAAACTTTAATTACGTTAAATTAGAGCTTAACAATCCTTTTCACCTCCTGCTGTGAGACCTGGTTACCCCATAACAGAATATGTTGAAATAATTTCTCACAGTCAGCTTTTGCAGTCAGACTATAAATACATAAGAAGACGTAGTTTTAGAGCAAGCGAGGGATATCAGTGGAAAATAAAACCTGACGGGCCTCAGCTCTCCGGAGTGGAGGGAAATGAAGCTACTTCAGCAGCGAATAGAGGCTAACAGCGGCTAACAGCAGTGAATAGAGGCTAACAGAAGCTAACAGCAGCTAATAGAGGCTAATAGCAGCAAATTCAAATTCAAATTTTATTTGTCACACACACACAACCATACACAGTATGACATGGGGGTGAAATGCTTGTAGCTGTACAATGCCCGACCATTAAATGACAGAAGAAAAGTTTTACAATATTTACAATTTACTACAAAAATTTACAAAT
>NW_005187667.1:502895-507503 GCF_000239375.1 Pundamilia nyererei | reverse complement strand
GAAGTTAGGGCAGAGCATCCAGCACGGCAGCCGACCTCACCGGCGCCATTTTCAAACATTTTCAAAATAGAGGCTAACGGCAGCTAACAGCAGTCCATATTGACAGAAAGTTCAGCATATTTTCAACAGCTTGCCTCAGTATCACTGTCATCAGACAGAAGTGAGTTTCACTCACTCACTGATTCCTCCAAACTAAATACAGGTGCCTTACACTACAGATGAATGTTATTTTGCTGACTTCAGGGGTGAAAATGTTAAATCCTGCAAAATACTTGACACATATCTGTTTCTTATTTCTGATTTACTGCTAAATGTTGATATTATTCAAATATGTTAAAATGTAATGTGAATTAAATGTTTTTTATATAGAAACAGTAGTAGAAGGCCAGGCGTGGCCATTACGAGGCCTAACAACAACAGTTAGAAACAAACAAATAATGGTGCAGTAACATCGGCTGTAGATGTGATCATCACCATGAATCCAGGGCGTTTCTGTCTGGTGACCTCGGCATATCAATGTCGAAAAAACTGTGGGAGGAGCCACGGGAGTTCAGGGTCGGATCTGAGACCCCTTAGGAAGGACTTTCATTGGACGTCAAAGAACTTCTGTCCATGAGCTCAGGAAGTTCTCAGGGCGTGCAGGGGAACAGCTGACATGTACTCAATTTATTGTCGAGGGTGGAAAGAGGACTTTGAGGAGCTCCAGAGTCTGACCGAACCTTCGTCTGTGAAGGAGACACCGCCTGAAGATTTGAGGGAACCTCTGCAGATACACTGGCAGAGATGCTGTCTGGTTCAGGACGTCAGGACTGACTCAGACTTGTCCTGAGATGATAACGGCTCTGGACATCACGGGCTGTTTGGGCTTGGGTGCGGACAGCACCTTTGTACTGGCAGACTGAGGTGGTGGTTCCCTTTGGAGGTCTTCCAGGCAGGAGACCCCGAGTGAGACCAGAACCTGCTGGTCTGGTTAGGAAGGCCTCAGAAGTCTGGAATACGGCTCAGCCTGCAGGTGACCTGACTTTGATGGATGGATATGTTTTTACAAGCAGACACTTCTGATGAGCGCTGGGGTCAGAGCGCAGCTTGTTTTTGTAACGTTTTTTATTGTTGGCAAGAGTGTTAATAAAAAAATCGTTAATCATGAAACAGAAACACGAGAACACAAAGAGAAGAAGAGCGTTGGGTCAGCTCTAAATGACCTGTTCAAGTTCAATAAGCAGAAAGAGGTGAACATGTTTCAGTAAAACGACCCTGATGGTTTCCATCACAGCACGAACGTCCGGCTCATATCGGCCTCGGGTGAATTCTGCTCAGCCCGGACGCAAGTGAAGGAGGAAGAAACCACAGTGACATCAGAAACAGTTTGGCACCCGCACTTCCTGTCTCATTACATCACACCGTTTCCTACAACTCAGAGGAAATACACCAGACAAGCCTTTTATGGAAATGTAAGGTCGGTTAGGTTCACTGAACAAAACCATGACAGCAGGTCCTCGGTGATGAAGCAGAATTCAAACAAACAACAACAAACCTCAAACATCTGAAGACGAATCAAACTGAAACTTCAGGCAAGACGTGCAGTCAATGAACCAAAACCAGAACGCTGTGTGTGTGCGCGTGCGTGTGCGTGTGTGTGAGACTGGGTGGGGTCTGAATAAAAGTGTGTCCCGTCAGATATCAGAGACCACTTCTCTTCAGCTCACCCTCCATGATCATGCAGACGCAGACAAACAGCCGAAACTATACCGAACATTTCATGGAGGGTCAGCATGTGTGGCTGAATGATTTAAGAAGTACAGCTGAGCGTCAGGGTTTGGAGAACCAGTACCTCTACAAAGAAGACATCCCTGACTACCCCCGACCCGAGTTCTGCGTGTCTCACCTGAAACATGACACAGAGCGACGGGGGCTATGTGGGATCCGGAAGGACAGAGGCTTCAAGGATCCTCGTGGAGGCTCCTCAGATCCTTGCCATCTCTCCCTGGTGTGGTGGAGTCTGGCTGTGGGACCCGAGGAGATCCAAGCAGCTGAGACGAGGCTCCTGGAGGAGACCTACCCAGACCGGATGGAGGAGCAGGCTGCAGAGCAGGAGAGCTTCCTGTGGAAGTTCGCCTCCTCTCCAGCCTTCAAGAGGAGGTCGAGACTGGGCTCGTACCGCTTCAGGTTTCCTCTGGAGGAGGTGCTGACGGCCTACAGCGAGCAGGTAATCCTACGTTTAAATGACTGTTTGCATTGACAGAGCTGACATCACCGCCTGTGAGCACCATAAAAGAGTCAGAGATGTCTGTGAACTTCATGTCAAACACTTTTCAGAGGCAGAGTTTGAACATGAATATCTAAAACACTGTTAACAACAGAAACCTGACAGTTTCACCCACATGGAAAAGATATGAATAAATCTTATAAAGTTTGAATCTGTCTTGTGTGAAACTTGAATGAAAAGCATACAAGAGTGAAAACAGATATAAGATCCCTTGAAAGATTATATAATGAAACTTGTATGTTTTGGATACTAAAACAATGTATGAAAGTAATGAGAAAGTGGCCACGTTCATGAGTAAATCATAGAAGTTTTTACTATTTCTTTTCCATATGGGCACTGGTGGGTCTTACCAGAAACATGAAACAGGATCTAGTATTCAAATATCTGCATCCTGGATCATTTAGATATTTTAAAACTTCAAGTAGTCCTGTAAAAAACTGCAAACAATAACCTGGGACTGTTCATGAATGATGTGTATTTATATTTCTCCATAATGTTAAAACACTGAATACTGTAAATATTACATTCTTAGTCACAAACTGAAGAACGTGCTTTTTTCGTTCAGCTTACATGGACTCAGTAAATATTTCAGGTGGAAACACAAACATCAGCCGACTGGAACAGACCCAGTTAAAACTCAAAGTGTAATCACAACATTCCTGACAACACCGAACAACAGGGCACTTCCATCCTTCGTTTACAGCGAGCTGCTGTCGTGACTCAAAGCGCACGTCGACCGAAACTTGCTGTGCCGCGTCACTCTTTCTGTCTCTGGAAGTAAAACTGAAACTTCTGTTATCGTCCCCAGTTTTGCTCTGGAGCTCCGCCCATCATGAGGGTGTTCAAGACCTCGCTGTACAAACAGGAAGTGCAGTACTCTGTGCTGGTACACAGCCCGGCCAATCAGCGGTTCTTCTCAAGGTTTCCTTTGCTCCCTGATGATGACCCGGACGCCGTCTGCACTTATAGAGACGGACGCTTCATCTGGAGACCGGAGGCCATGTGTAAGACACACAGGTAAGAATCACAGAGGTAAATGTGGAAATGACCTCCAGTGAGAGACTAAAAGCGCCCTCTGACCTCTGTGTCTCTGCCCGTCCTCTCAGCTACGAGTTGATCCGAGGACCTGACGAGAACCAGATGGACGCTCGGGGGCCGATTAGGCACCCAGAGTTTTATGTGTGGGATCACGTCGCCGTCGCCCTGCACATGGAGAACAGAAAGGTACCTTCGCTGCTCCTCCTCCTCACTATCAGCCAGCCGGCTCCTCCAGCCCGCCCCAGACTGCATCCACCACAGCGTGAACGCTGAAAGGCTTTGAATGAACCGCCGTGTGAAGAGCTCAGAGTGCTGGACCATCACGTCTGACTCTGACAGTTTAATTTGTGACTGAGCTTCAGTTTCATGGTTGTCTTTTTCTGTTTCAGGTGCTGAGGTTTGATCCTGATCAGCTGAGAGAAAACTTGAGGTTCTGCTGGAGGGACAACAGGACAATCATACCCCAAACACGCTTTGATCACTTCTGCAGAGCCCACTCCCTCCTTAGACGCCTGTGGCCCAGATACTCCTGGCTGGAGAAGGAGCCCCCACTCCGGCCTACCTGAGGCAATGAATCCACATTTCTCCTGACAGCTGCCTCGAGTGGACACTAGGAGAACTGCAGTCTTTGTTTTCTTATTAAAAATACTCTAGTAAAAGTAAAAGGTATCTCTGAGGTTGTGTCTACTATGAATGTGATAAAAATAAAGAAATAAAGATGAAATAAAGATAAATGAACTCGGGGGTGGCATAAGCTCCACCCCCGGCACCCCCTATCACACCTGGAGATTGATGAGGTGCAATACAAACAGTACAGCGAGTAGCTAGGACGCCAATGTCACAGCCTGGCCCTCGCCATAATTTGTATCATGGTGGCTGGACTTTGTTCTCTGTGTTCTGTGCCTTTAAATGTCTTTGCAGGTCCCTGCTGATTTGAGAGCTGGCAGCTGCTGATTGGTTCCCTGATCAAGTGGCTTTTTTAAAAACCCTCCCCAGCAGCAGCAGCTGAGCTGTGTGTGTGTGTCTGTGTGTGTGTTCCTGTCTAGCTATCTTTGTGAGGACGGAAAGCTGCATTCTACTATACTTGTGAGAACCAACAGTCACTCTTCAGCTGAGTACATCAAGTGTTTAAAACAGAAGCTGTGCAGGTCTGAGATCAGCAGCTTTGTGTAACACCAAACTGAGGTCCTGGTAATGCTGATATATAGTGACAGAGTTACATGAGTGATTCAATTCAATTCAGTTTTATTTACACAGCGCCAAATCACAACATAAGTCGCCTCAAGGTGCTTCATAGATACAGA
>NW_005187667.1:500092-501870 GCF_000239375.1 Pundamilia nyererei | reverse complement strand
GCTTTTCAGGGCCGAGTACAATAATCTTTTTTGTCTTTAACTTTATCAATAAAACAGCTGCAGCCTTCACTACAGCACGTGTGGTACTTTAACCTTTGTACTGTTTTCCTCACTTAATTTTACAGTTAACATGTTGGATGATCTGTCTGCTGTCACTGGGTGGTGCTGAGGTCTGAATCTGAGGGCAGCTCCTGTAATCACAAACTGAAATATAAAGTTTATCTCAAATCTGAAATAAAGCTGATCCTTCTGTCCTCACACACTCAGGATCTGAAGCTCTTCTCTTACATTTTTTAGTCCTACAGTTCTGCTGATATGAGCTGTTTTTTTACAAAAGGACGAAGCCTTTTAAACCAGCAGATTATCCAGTATAATGTTTACCGTTGACTTGTTGGTGCTTGTAAATGCAGGTCTACAAAGATGAGATGATGGAGCAGGTTTGAGTCCTGGTTCAGTCTGCTGCTGCAGAGGTGGAGGTGTTATCAGCAGTGTTTGAGCTGCTGCCTGAGCTTTGGACAACAAAGATAAATGCTTTAAATGATTTCTCTCAAAGGATGTATGGAGCACTGCACATGTAAATGCCGTGTCCCCTTCCTCTGAGCCGAACACACAAAAGGACAGCACAGCCAAGCAGCAAACACTTGTATTATGACTCTGCCTCCTGATTTGGGCTGAGTCCAGTCCTTGGCTCATCTTACATCTTCTGCAATGGACATCTTCCTGTAAGAGGAGACAGACGACACCTCTCTTCGTACACATGGCGACCGTCTCCATCCTCCAGTCAGCTCTTCAGTGGAATCCTTCACTGCAAATACACACAAACTGTACTGGGGGCTTAAAAACTAAAGTAACTAAAACATGGAGGTAAAGAAGTGTGTGTAAATGTACTAATCAACTTATATATGCTCGCCATGTTTGTTTTTAACTGCAGCTGATGATGTCAGACTCTGCTTCTAGGCCCCGCCCATTAAACACACCTGTACCTACATAGATAAGCTCTGTTGGCTGAATTCAGCTGAAGTGGAGTCCACTCTGCATGGACACAGCCTCCACTGACTGCCCTCACATGTGCTTTAGTGCAGTGTACTGAAGCACAACACACACACACACACACACACACACACACACACACAACCTGGCCAGGTCTACCAAACGTCCGTGCCCAGGTAACACCACGTGGACGTGACTGCTGGGACAGAGCGACTCTTCTGTCGGCACACAAATGAAGCTGCACTGCAGCTAAAAGGCAAATAAGACTTTTGTATATATTCCGAGAAACAAGCATCGCTGTGCTGCACTGCACAGGAGAGGCTAGTAGTTTATTACTCATTTATTTAATGGGTTTGCTGTGGTAACCAGTGCACAGTGGGAGACAAAGGAATATGAGTATAAACATGGCTGTGTCTTGATGCAGCCTGTGCTGTGTTCATGTGAGAAATGTCTGCCTCTTGCGTCCACATTATTAATGACTCACACTCCCAGCTCTTTGTATTACTGCACATCGGTATAAAACCTTCACCTCTCTGCGTGTTTGGGCTTTTCTTCTTCTTCTCACATTTCAAGTTCTTAGATTTTTGGCTTATTTGAAACTAAAAGTCTCAGATTTTCAGTTTGTGAAGAAAACAGAAACATTTGGATCGTATAAAGAAGCCTCTGTGTGACGGCGACGTCTCCACCAGCCAGCAGAGTGTGTCTGTGTGTGCGTGTGTGTGTGTGCGTGTGTGTGTGTGCGTGCATGTGTGTGTGTGTCTGTGCGTGTGTGTGTCTGTGCGTGTGTG
>NW_005187667.1:495192-497915 GCF_000239375.1 Pundamilia nyererei | reverse complement strand
GGAAACTATTTTTTGCAACTTTATTGTATTTAAAGTTTTGAGGGATAAACCTCTTAAACTTCTCCAAGTAGAAATATATGTAAACAAAACAAAAGCGATTTTCAATTTTTTTTGTAGTTTATTGCACTTTTTTGCAATTAATGGACTTAATGCAGACATATTATTATAATATGGGCTATAACAGTTGTATTGATGTATAGCAACTTGAAATGCTCCCACAAATGGCACTACAGCATGTAAAAAAATAATATAAGCTCTGGCGGACTTGGTTCTATAGTAGGTCTTAAAGGGTTAAATAAATATCGTCAAATAATCGTGATTATCATTTTCGCCATAATCGAGCAGCCCTATACACAACTGTACTTTACTACAACTGTACTGTGAACTCAGTACTGTAGTACATTTCCCAGACTGGTTACTCTGCAGCACTGATGATACACACGTAAACACTGCAGCCGTTCACACTCGCAGACACACAAACAGGCTGTGTGTGTAGCTCCGCCCCCGTGACCTCCCCCCAACCTCCATCACAGAGACACACTGTTCAGTGTGGCCGGACAGTCATCCCTCACACACACTCACACACACACTCGCATGATGGCTGCTGTCTCTCCTCCAACGCCCCGATCCTTCATCGCCCTCCTCGTCCTCCTGTCAGGTGAGAAGCACACACTCTGACATCAGCGTGACATCACAGCACAGGTCCTGACTCGTGGGTGTGACAGCGGCGCTCAGGTCTGTTTGTATGGCGTGAATGACGCTTCGTGGCTTCCTGTCTCTTTGTCTGTGTGAGCTCGTCTGTTCTCGTGGTCGTCTCCTGCTGGTCGACTGTTTCTCTTCTATGAAGGATTCAAAGTTTACCCAGCACAGAGCACCGGTCAGCTACAGGAAGTCAGTACTGCGTGTTTCCTGAATCCCGCTTTTTTTATTCGATCCTTCGCTCTTCTTGGTCTTATGTCACATCACAGCATCTCGTGTGTTTACATGTGCAAACGTCATGTTTGTGTGTTTGTGCTGCAGGTGGACGGTTTTCGTCCGTTTCCTCTTTTAAAGTAATGGAAGGGGGCGTGGCCTCTCTGTCCTGCCAGTACTCCGTGCAGCGTTTCGGGCTCAGCCGGGTCTGCTGGGGTCGCGGCTGCGGGACCTTCTGGTGCAGCAACATCCTGGTGCAGACCGACGAGAACGGCGCCGTCACACAGGTGTGATTACATCACAGAGGTCAGATTACATCACAGAGGTCAGATTACATCACAGAGTCACAGAGGTCAGGCATAACGTTGAGAACTTGATTATCTGGGGTTACCTGGCGCTCCTGTAAGCTCCTCCCTGTTTATTCTTCTGTTGAATTCATGCTCCTCCCCCTGGTTGTATAACCCTGGTCCTGGCTGCAGGTGGAGGACCGCTACCAGCTGACGGGGGACATCATGGACGGGCAGATGGACCTGGACATCCTGAACGTGAGGCGGACAGACAGCGGGCCGTACTGCTGCAGGGTGGACATCAACGGGCTCTTCAACGACCAGAAGATGATCATGAACCTGAGAGTGGTCAAAGGTGAGCGACTGGTTTTATTTCTGAGGTTCTCCAGAGTTTGGTGATTCAATGTTTGTCCCTCTCAGCTCCGGTCTCGGCGCTCGTCCCCAGCTCTCCTCCTCCAACAACAACAGCGAGCACAACGACGGAGCTCACGACTGAACGAGTGACGGAGTCACCGACCTCCACAGGTGTGACGACAGGTGAGGTGAACTGTCTCTGTTAACTCTTCTCTGTGATAGACGTCCACTCCAGGTCTCTGGTCTCTGTCTCGTTTAGCCAACTGGAAAACTCTGCTGTCGTCTCAGCTGGACCTTCTGAGGAGAAACTCCACCCTGCTGCACGCTGACACCCTCACTGTGAGTAAGCACCACCCTCGCCATTACCTGCCATCTTAGGCCACGACGTGTTCGGGATTGTACAGCCACTAGCTCATAGCTTAGCTTAGCATGGAGGCTGGAAACAGGGCAAACAGGTGAGACCAAAGCGGAGCATGTTGGAGCAAACAAACACCAGGAGCTCGTGCGTACACCACAGTGTTGAGAGTCAGGGTGAGGACGTCCGTCCCACAGTTACCGCTGGGAACAAACTGGGTCATCAGCAGATCCCAGCTCAGCAGCATGAATGGATGAAACCTCACCGACCTTCTGGTTAGTGGCTGCCTGCTCTGCTGCCTGAGCTACAGCCCACTTTAAGAGTTCATGTCCTAAATTAACCGTTTCAGCCTCGGACCTTTGTTAGCCAGCTCCAAGCGAAACTGTCCGTGCTGCAGTCTGATGAATCCTCTCCACCTGCAGGTGGAGGACACTCTGCCCTCCCTCTCCCTTCAGATCAACGTTCCCGTCCTCTCTCTCTCCGTCAGCGTGTTGATGGTCCTCGCCGCAGTGTTCCTCTTCCTGGCCTTCAGACGTACGTCCTCCATGTCTCTGCAGCACGTTTGCACACAGACACAAAGATGAGGTTCATTTTTTGTTTTCTGCTGCAGGTGGAATCTACAGACGAGCCTTAAAGCCCGGCTGGTGAGTTCAGCACAGGAAGCAAACAGCACGCTCACACGCTGATGTCACACAGCGACAGCCAATCACAGCCAGCCAGCTTACTCTCACACCTGAAACAAAGCACGCAGAAAGAAGCACAGACTAGGGCTGAACGATTATGGAAAATAATCTAATTGCGATTTTTTGCCCCAA
>NW_005187667.1:492733-493897 GCF_000239375.1 Pundamilia nyererei | reverse complement strand
TGCAGCCCATGAATTTGGACATGTCCAGAGTATAATCGCAGCCTTTGCGGTTAGAAAATTGCACTTGATCATGTCGCGATATTATCGCAAATGCGATATATCGTTCAGCCCTAGCACAGACCACCTCCACAACATGAATCAGAGTTATTGCTGCAGTGCTGAGGCTCGCTCTGGCAGTAACTCGGCTGTTTGTAACTCTGCAGCTTCTCCTCTGAAGAACCTCCTCACATCATCTACGAGATCCGCATGAGGAGGCCGGTGCAGGAGAACATCTACACTCTGGACTAACAGAGGAACCAGAGCGGCATTCGTGCAGGGAGGACGCTGGTGACGTTTCTGTTTACACTGTTATTAGAAACACTGTGATGAGCTCAGCACTGAGAGTGTGTTTAATGATCTCTGCTCGTTGTTCATGTCTGTTCTACTTTCTCTTTACATTTGTGACAGAACAAATAAAGAGGCTGATGAATGTGAGATGTTGTGGTTAAATCTCAGTGGCCTCCATCTGTGATCTCAATAATAAAGCTGTATGTGTGGAAGTCTGAGAGCCAAATAAAAGTTCTGTCTCAGTTCTTAGCTATTCTTTTTTTAAAAAAAAACAATAATCTGGGTGTCCCAACCTCTAACAAAAACGTGGGTTAAAGCGAAAAAGTTACGGCCTCCCCGTCGGGGAATCACTGCACTAAACCGTTGTGCAGTACCTTTGTTTGTCCATGATCACAGCCCTTTGGGCTGGTGGCGCTCTACACCATTGACGCACATGTATAGTTCTCCACCTTGTGGCCAAAGACGGTATTACACCCGTGACTCCCCGTGGGATTGTTTACCTAAACGGCCCTAAACCGTCTCCCATTCATTCTCTATGGTAGCGTTAAACCACTACGGATGTAATATATTATTGGCCACTGTGGTCTCCCGGCTACGGAAGAGGATTAGGGCCACTGGAAAAGATTAAAGTCAGAATTCTGACTTTAATCTCAGAATTCTGACTTTAATGGCTATTTTTGTGGCTATTTTTCCATCACAATGTATCCATCCTATCTCAACATTGCGTGTTGCTTTTTGCTTCTTTGTCTGTCTTATTCCTGCATCTGTATGTGAAGTGTTCTCCTTTGGACTTTCTTTTCTGGTTTTCATTTTCTCACGAAGTTTTTGCAGAAGTCC
>NW_005187667.1:489006-491455 GCF_000239375.1 Pundamilia nyererei | reverse complement strand
CTTGAAAAACTCTGAAATAGTAGAACAATAAAATAAAATGCAACGAACCCATCTGGGATGATCCTGCGATCAACAACAGTTAAAACGTCAATTCACCTAGTATACTGTAACATCGTGAAACACGTTCATTCCTATATAACATTATAAGCTAACAAGCATGCTAACAGCTAACCGTAACTGTTTTCCTGTAGAAATAGGAGACACCAAACTATCGCTCTTTTTGTTACTCACCTTCTGCTCTTCCATTAATAAAATAGCATCTTCGGGGACCCCTCGGCCACGCAAAAAGTCACTTATATCCACCATATTTAGTGAATTAGTTCTCCACCTGCCAAACTGGACACATCGCTGTCACCGAAGCTGGAAGCCTGCAGGTGCCCACCTCAGAATTCTGAGAATAAAGTCAGAATTCTTTTTTCCCCAGTGGCCCTAATCCTCTTCCGTACCCGGCGCTGTTTCGGCATTTTTAAAACTTTCCACCTCCAGAGAAGAAGTCAGACCTCAGCGCTGAGTGCTCATTAACCACAGGTAAGTAAGGTTACCTGAAATAAGAGTAAACCTGCAGCATAAATGTGCAGCTGTGTTTTGAAGGTTTATGACAGCTGGATTCATGTTTAGTTAAACAGTTTGTTGCTGTGTTCATCATGAATGAACGGCAGCTTTCATTACTCCGTGTGTGTAAATCAGCTGAGTGGGTTTCTGACAGAGTTATGTTGGCAACATTAAACGTGTGTGTGTTGTTTTCATGTTGATAATACACACACACACACACACACACACACACACACACACACACACACACGGCTCCACCTCAAACCCAAACCTCTTTTTAAGCATTTCTGCAGCTGGGTAATATCCATTGATTATTTAAAATTACATTGTGAATTGCAACTAACAACAACAACCCGCTTCTACAGTAGCTAACATGTTCGTGGATGATGACGACCAATCAGACACCACGTCAGTTATGGAGGAGACAAGCAATGAAGCAGTTGAAGCTACTACATTACTCGTAAGTGTTCCGTGTTCTTCAAGTAAAACAGATGCATCAACCCAGACTGAGATTAGTCAGACGTAGCGGCACAGCAGCAGTCTGATGTGCACTTTCCAGTCTCAGCGGACCACACCTACACAAGCAGACAGGAGACTGAACTGGACAAACAAGTAGACGTGGATGATGGTAACTCCCAGGATTTGTTCTTGTCATTTGATGAATCTATTGAACCAGTGAACTGAAGAAGCTTCTCGGATGAGAGGTGAAACGTCTTCAAGCAACTTAAAGAAGTCCAGACACTTTTCTTTGCAAGCTCCTTTGACCTCCAGCTCTCGAGTCTCAGACTTCAAACACCGCACATACAAACACAAGACTTCTTCTAGTTTATGAGCCACAGTTAAAACAATTACACAAGCGGTGTATGAAGTGTGGCTCCCCGATTGTACAAGAAGAAATCAAAGAGCTTCAAAATGAAGGATCACAGTTGACTCTGGAGCTCAGTACAGATGGCAGTCTCAGCCTACTTTGAGTGGCACCAAAGGACAAGGAAACCTGCTTTTAACAGCATCAGTTTTTTAGTGGCATTCATTTTGCTAAATTTTGTAGTAACTTGAACCTAAGTGACGACACATACACGTCATTGAGAAAGAGATTTGTGTTTCCTGTTATTGAGAAAATGTGGATAAAAGAGCAAAAGTAGTGAGCTAAAAGCCATGAAATCACAGGAAGAAGTTGTTGTCTGTGGAGATGGCAGGTGTGATTCTCCTGGACACTCAGCCAAACACTACAAACACCTACACCCTACCTGTCACCCAAGTTTCAAATTCTAATGCCACTGAAATCAAAGGATTTAAAGAAGCTCTAAAAACCAGAGAGGAAAATAAAGTGTCTCAATCCATCATCAGTGCGCATGTGTTTTCAATGTTGAGTGGTTGTATGATGCAAACAGTGTGTTAGTTGTGTTTCACTTCTGTAGCCTGTGTGCATCGCACTGTTAAATGTGTTGTGTGTTTAGAGTTTTGCTAAATGGGAGATTCAGACTTAAATGGTGTCCTGACCAGATGAATAGTGTTTACGATTTTGGCAGATCCATTTGATGAAGGAGTTTTCATAGTTGACAGTCATACCCAGGGAGCGCTCCGATCCCTCCTGTTGAAGCTCGATCGATTAAAGACACGTGTGCACCTGTGAGGGAGCGGAGCCTCAGGCTGCAGGAGGAGGTGCAGGGAGAGTACGTCCTGGACTGTGTCTTCTGGAGAACGATGACTGGTGAATGGACTGGTCTCTGTACTCTACTGCAGCACTCAGAGCACGTCATACACCCTGTGTGTGTTTAAAGTGTTTCATATTCACACTCAGGCGGACATTTACGCCTGGAGAAGGAAAGGCAGAAGATTATTGGACTGTGGAAATGATGCCATTATCGATTATAACAGCACGGCGAAACAAAACCGC
>NW_005187667.1:481469-486565 GCF_000239375.1 Pundamilia nyererei | reverse complement strand
CACACACACACACACACACACACACACACACACACACACACACACAGGGAGGATTTAATGGCAGCGTTCAGTGAAGCTGTCACTGTTTAAGCTTCTGATTCGACCTTTGAACTCGGACCTTTGTCGGATCCACTCAGACTGACAGGAGCTACAAACCTGAGTGAGAATCCCTCGAACAGTGACAGCAGGTTTTGCCTCAGAAACGTTTACACCACACGTAGCTGAGGGTTTCTGACTTTTGTCTCATGTCACATGACCTCCATCAGCTGATGTGAGAAACACACACACACACACACACACACACACACACACACACACCTCCTACAAATTAAAAGCACCAGCAGGGTTCAGACTTTTATTGTTGAAGCTCTTTGAGAGGAAACAGGTGGAGTAGAAAATGTAAACATACAGGCCTACTCAGTAGGCGGAGCACGTGAACACATGTTCACCAACATGCGTGTAAACAATATGTACAAACTACGGGATTCATATTTACACCACGAGGCGACCTTTGACCCCGCACGGTAAACATTTCTGCAGTCCGATGCTGTCAGTCTGAGGTCAACATATGCTGGAGCTGTGGGGGGAGGGCAGCTCTGCCTGGGGGCTCGCCATCGGTGAGGAGCAGGAGGGGGAGTAGAGGTGGGGGGACGGCGAGGAGCTGTAGATGTGTGACAACGAGGAGGAGGAGGAGGTGAAGCAGGGGGAGGAGCTGTGTGCGGGGGAGGAGTATGTGGGGGGTGTGGTGATGGTGGCGGTGGAGGCAGAGCCACTGTTGGTTTTGCGCTCGCGCTGCCTCTGGTGGATCTTGGCGTGCCTCTTGCGCTCATCGCTGCGGGCAAACTTACGTCCGCACTCAGCGCAAGCAAACGGCTTCTCGCCGGTGTGAGTGCGGATGTGCGTGGTCAGGTGGTCGCTGCGGCTGAAGCTGCGCATGCAGATGCGGCACTGGAACGGCTTCTGACCCGTGTGCACGCGCACGTGGCGCGTCACCTCGTCGGAGCGGGAGAAGCGGCGGTCGCAGCCTTCAGCGGGGCAGGCGTATGGCCGCTCGTGAGGCGGCGTTTTGCACTGGCGGCCAGCGGCAAACTTCCTGGGTCTGCCAGATTTGGTGAGCTGCGCGTTGTAGGCGGGGCCAGGAGGCTGGATCTGGATCTGTGAGGAGAAGGCTTTGATGGTGGAGAGTGGCGTGAGCGGTGGCGGCTTCTGATCCACGTTTACGCCCGGCTCGGCATCCGAATGCTGTGGCAGAAGGTAGTCTGGCAACATCGTCACCAGCGAGGACGGCTGCAGGCCGAGACGGGACGCAGCAGCAACGGTGTAGGCGGGAGGCGGACCCTGCTGCGGCGAAAAGGCCAGAGGGGCTGGCTGACAGTCTGTGGCCGGGAGGAGCGGCTCGGCGCCGGCTGAGGTGTAGGTCGGTATCGCCGAGAAGACCGAGGTGATTTCAGCGGAGCCGCAGGTCACCTGGATGGAACTGATGGTCGAATGGGATGGCGATGATGATGTCACTGACGGTGAAGAGACAGGAAGGCTGGAGGCAGTGGGCGGAGCCGCCACGCCGACCAACAGGCTTAGGAGAGACTCCGCCCACAGATTATTGCCGCCACAGGTCGACACAGACGGCTCAAAGGAGAAGCGGCCGCTGTACGCCAGCGAGGGCAGGCGGGGCGTCAGTGGGAGGAGGCTCTGTAGGTCTGGGAGGTCCGAGAGGGAATCTGAGGGGAAGAAGGAGGCGCACGGGTGAGAACACGTCACAGCACACCTGGGAGTCTTATTTATTGGTTCATTAGGAAGCACCGTTTGACCTCCGTACGGTGGCCTGATTGGTCCATGAGCTCTGCCATGGTGCAGGGAAAGCTCACCTGTGGCTCACACAGCTGCAGGTGTGAGCCACAGGTGAGCACGAGCTCAGCTTTACTGACAAACATTTAAATCACAATAAAACACTCTCTCGTGCAACTTTGCAGTCTGCAATGCGAGCTGCAGCATGCGCGCGCGCACGCGTGCGACACAGATAAACGGGTGACCGGCTCCTCACCTCCGTACTCTCCGGATTCTCCGCTCAGCTGCCCGGCTCCCTCGGCCCCGGAGGCGGCCAGCAGCAGCATCTGCAACTCCTCCAGCTTCGGGTATCCGTCCAGTGGGGACAGCGGCGGCGGTAGACCAGGTAGCGGCTCCGGCAGCAGAGCCCTTGTGGCCGCCATGTCCCTGCGGGGGGAGCTCCTCGGCTCCCGGAGCTCCTTCGCTGCTGAGCCCCGCGGAGAGGCGCTCTGTCCGGGCGGAAGCTGCCGCTCGCGGGACGCCAACGCTGGAGGTGAGACTCTACCGGAGGGTCACCGGCGCAGGTGAGGCCGCTGCGTCATCAGAGGATGTAAACAACATCAGCTGTTTGTTTCTGGCTGTCGCGAGCGCACAGCCTGAACTCGGTGCTGTCAGGTCTTCTCGGAGGATTCCCGCCTTTATAAAGACTCCTGCGTGACGTAGATTCCCAAATATGGCGGGTCGGAAGCCCATATTTGGTCCGAACGGGGCGCGTGCTCCCGCGGCCGTCCGCGGTCCCGGCGCCCCTTGTCCCGCGCTTTCAGGTGCGCCCACGGTTCGGCCCGGTCCGGGGCTCGGCTTGGCCGCGTACCCGCCGGACCGAGCCCGAAACGCGGCGCACGGGCGCGCGGCCAGACGCCATGGCCGGAAACCCCGGAGACACGTCACGGCTCCGCGCTGTGTTTGAGGGCTTGAGGTCACGTGGAGCGCTTCCAGCCGCGTCATCACTTCCTCCTGCCTTATTTGGGTGGTTTCCTGTGAGCGCGGCCCCGAGCCGCTCTCACCCGCGTGCACGGCCGGGAACAGCGTGAAAACAAACCGGCACGTGCGACAACAGCGCTCTATGTACGAGGAATGGACAGAACATTAGGAACAGCTCCGTACAGGGAAACGCAGCAGCTGCAGTTCCGCTGGCCGCCAGCAGGGCTCCAGCACACACCTGAGCTGTGTGCGAAGCAGTTCCGGTCTCCGAGCTTACATTTATTTTTGTACAAACACAATAAAACGTTCAGTAAAAACAACCACAGCCCTCACCTGCTGAGGCCCAAAGGCACACCGGCAGTCATTAGAGTCACAGTAGAAAAAACATCTCCACATCTGAGACTTCTAAGAGGAGCGTGGCAGGAGAACAAACCGTCCTACCGTAAGTAGTTCATGCACATTCCTGCTGTCACAGTAATTCCAGCACAAGTTTAAGTAGGTATGACGGTTTGCCACTTAACTTTGCCCATCAGTACAGAACAGCAGGCACAGGTGAGGATGAACTCAGGTGTCAAGGATGGGTGTTGATGATGTCACAGAGTGTTCACAGGGAGGCGTGGCTTCTCCAGGAGCAGGTCTGTCTTTAATAAACGGCGGTGTTGCTGCTGCAGGTTTAAACTCACTGAACCTGAAAGTAATGAAACGTCAGCGAGCGCCATCGGGTCACCTGACCATCGTTGTTCCAGTCTGTGAAAGATGTCCGGTCACATTCACAGCTCCACATCCAGGTGAGGTCTAAGGGATGTTACCTGTGCAGCAGCAGCCTCTGATTGGTCTGTAAGCTTTGCCTCACTGTTACATTTAAGCTTTAATGACAGCACACAGGCTGAGAGAGGAGGAGCAGGAATAAACAGGTGGGTGCACAGGTAGAGTCACCACCTCAGTTACACAGCCTATGTTAGCAGTTCTGTTAGCACTGCTCTCCCCAGGGCTGAGTGACGAGCACACCTGTGTGGGGTGAGGGACGAGTCTGCCGACAGGGATGAGGTGGAGCGGCTGAAGGCGTGGTGCAGGGACAGCAACCTGCTCCTTAACCGGGGGCGATTCTAGGATCAGAGCTTTGGGGGTGCTGAGCACCCAGAGAGCTGCCCAGCCAGGCAAGATAAACTTTACACGTCACGATAAGACGTCTTCCCTGTCTCTGTCAGTCCTTGCGTCCTTAAATGTTGTCCCGAGTTGTCTCTGAATGTCTCCTCGGTGCATTTAAACCCCTGCTCCTCTCTGTCCTCACCGTCTGTTGTCTTCGTCTCTGTTATCAGTCATCATAATTTTACCATCTCTGTGCAAGTCTGCAAATTTCTTTATTAAATCATAAGATTCTTAAATTCATCAGGTCTCTCTGCCTGGGTCCTCGTCACAAAACGTGACATCACTGTTTTGTACATTTTAACACAATTTAATCCCACATTTGTGAAAGAAAAGCAAAACACTTTTTTAAAGTCTGTAACAAAACCATCAAATCTGATCAAGGTTATTTAGATGCTGCAAAAGAAGAATGGATTGGAATAAAAATAAAAATACATATCCTGACCTTCATTACTGGGAGAATAATGAATGATGCTCACAGTGAGTGAAAAGTAAACTGAGAGCATTTTTTGGACAGAGATTCACTTTTAATGTGTGTGTGTAATATAATACAGATACATAAAAACACTCCCGAAACAGAAGAAATTATTACAAAATATTAATAAAAACTATAAAACTGGAGGCAACAGCCTGTGGTAGAATGTATACCATGCATGAAAAAATCTTTACTGCAGATACTAATTTAATAATAATAATTTTGTGTTGTAAGATTTATGACTTTCATGCTTTCATGGTGGTGCTTGGGAGAGCTTGACCTTTTATCAGGCGGTCCACACTGTAAGAAGTGTGAGAAACACTGATAAGTGTGTGTGTGCTTTTGGAAAACATTTAAAGCTGCTGTACAGAATCTTTGACACAAGCTTAAAACATTTGTAGAAACAGAGCATCTGCTTCTCTTTACAGCTTTACTGAGGTTTCAGTAAAGCTGTGGCTGGACCACATAAAAATATATCATTAATTTTACTCTCCCCGATCAATGATAATGTTATGTTGGGATGTTGTTAAAGAGGCTCAAAATGTTTCAGCCCAGTTTGTTTAGCAGCTTTAATACAGGGAGACACAACTTCCAGACTGTGAGTAAAATCAGGTTTTCCTCTTTGTCAGGTTCACAGTTTCTGCCTGTCACTGCTCCCTGTCTGTTAGCTTACCTGCTTCTTCCTCACCTCGTACTTTCTCCTCACGTTCCCTCTTTGGACTGACAATCA
>NW_005187667.1:479188-481085 GCF_000239375.1 Pundamilia nyererei | reverse complement strand
ACATTTCAATGGGAGCAACAGGACGGTCAGATGTGGCTGATTTTACAGAGCAGGACGGATTGTAGGGCAGCAAACATCGTCAGGAAACACGTTTCCAACACTGCAGGTTACCTGGTGTCATGTTTTTCCTACCAACTGTATAAAGAGTAACTGAAGGTTAAATGCAGCTAACATGTCCTGTTTTAAGCCAGGCACTTCCACCTCAGCCACCATCGCTCTGGCAGACAGAGCGCTAGAGCCAGAGCAGGGGAGAGCTGGAACAAACCACTTTGGGAGGCGGGGGGGTATCTATACTTTTGTTGTTAAAATGTTACGTCTCAAACAAGTAAAGTACTGTATGCTTTTTATATTTTTAGTAGTGTGTCACACAAACAGCAAATATTGTCAAAAAAAGTAAGAAGTCTGTGGGGGTGCTTTGATTCACTTTGGGGCTGAAGCACCTCCAAAATGGGCTACAGTCGCCCCCGTCCTCAACACAACCACGACCAAGGAGACGGTCGTGGCTTTCAGGAAAAGAAAAGTAACATTAAACCACTTTACATCAGTGACGATGGTGACGGACATGCAAGAGGACACGTCGTGGGGGTGAACACAGCAGAGACTTTATTTCCTGATGTCCTCCTTCTTTTTTTCCTCAAACCTTTATTTAAACATCAGTACAATACAAAATGGATTTAAACAGTACCACAATAATGGTGTTGTACTTACAAAATGCATGTATGCATAGATAAACAAGTACAAGAACAGTATTCAGAAATATAAATATGTTAGGGGGAAACTGATCAAGCCAAAGAACAAAGTGACTGAAAGATCTTGATTTTCTCACAAACACCAATCGTTTTATAGCTTTGGGTTCGTGGAGTTCTTAACTGAGTTAAGATACTCTACAAGTTCAAAGGAGAATAGATAAAAAGAGGGAGGTCTTCCTAAACATGTGGATTGTGAATATGAAATTTAGCCATTAAAAGTAACAAGTTAATCATATATCTGTTATCAAAGTTGGATTGTTTTTCGTTTTTGTGCAGAATAAACAAAACATATTTCCAAAGCAGTAAAAATCCTTTAAATACATTTTCTGAGATAAAAACACAAACTCTGCCAGAAATCTTTCACAAGGTTACAAAACCAAAAAGATGTGCAGTAGATTCTTTGGTTTTACAAACGCTGCAGCTCGTATCAGTGTCTAATCTGAATTTGCTTTGAAGATCATCTTTAGAAGGATAAATTCTGTGTATTCCTTTATAAGAAATATCTTTCATTTTGTTGGTAATTAAAAACTGATTAGGGAGTCTCCAAACTTCGTTCCACATGATACCATCAGAAAAAAATGACACATGGTAGCGTGGTTATGGTACTCTGAAATAAAGCTCTGATCGATTTATTGTTGTCTTTAGGTTGCTAAAAGCAAATCTTGCTAACAAAAGTTTGTATGTTTGTATGGGAGTGAAGTGATATTAGGTTGATTCTTAAACAGCATACAAACTGATGGTATTGAGCCAAATACTTTTGTATAACCATGACGACTTATAGCTAAACTGAAATGTAAACAACATTCTGCACAGGAGCAAAGCTGGTTGACTAAAACAATGTTATTCCCAAACCAACTATCTAAGAAGAGAGATCTTCTTTTAAATAAAACTTCCTTGTTATTCCAGACATAATAACTGTGTGGACTAAAGTTATGCTTGTAAACAAGAGTCTGTGCTAAAAAAGCTCGACGATGAACAGCAGAGATTTTTAAAGGGATTTTATCAGAATTACAAGTAAGGAAAAATTCACCTAACTTAGCATGAACACAGGTATAGTTTTCCAAATGCAAGATAATTCGATTCTTTAACCAATTTATTTTGAATGTGTTATTTAAAGTGTTTAAATTAACACATTAAGCGTTGACAGA
>NW_005187667.1:459257-471068 GCF_000239375.1 Pundamilia nyererei | reverse complement strand
AGGACAAGCTGCAGAAGGAGCAGAGGAACACTGTTGTGAACCTGCTGAAGCTCCACGACGGCTGGAGGGCAATCCTCCGCCAGACCAGGGATGCCGAGCTGCGCCATGACATCATCGTGCTCCAGCAGACGTTTGAGAGGATGCTGGACGACCTGGACAGCATCGTCCAGGTGCTCCGCCCCTCGCCTGTGCTCACCCCGCCTCCCACACTCGTCTTACCCCGCTGACCAGACTCCTGCCCGTTTGTGTTGCAGAAGCTGGTGGGCGACGTGCAGGAGACGGAGCGGCAGGAGACGCACATGCAGCGCTTCCACCTGCACCACATGGAGGCGCTGTGGGCGCTGCAGGCCGCACGGCTGCAGGGTCTGCAGCAGCAGTGGGAGCGTGCCCTGGAGGACGTCAGCGCCAGCGTCAGCTCTCAGAGGTGAGTCGTATGCTCCGCTCGCTCACCTGACGTCAGCGCCTCCTCCAAGCCTGTGAGCTAAAGTCAGTCACATGATCCTGTGACCTGAAGCTGGTGGAGCTGTGTTGACCTCTGACCCTGTGTGGCGTTTCAGGCAGCAGATGTTGGAGCAGTCTCAGCAGCAGGAGATCCAGCTGCAGGAGCTGACCCTGACGGCGGAGTTGCACAACACGGACGCCATGAATGACATCAGGATGCTGCTCGAGGACACGCTGGCGATGTACACGTGCTCTCTGGAGGAGCAGGTATGGCGCCGGCCCGTGGTCTCCCTCTACCTCTCAGGCCCGTCCGGCTGCGCTGACCCCCTCTCTGTGCACAGGTGGCTGCTCTGGAGGGCAGGGAGGAGGTGAGTGACGCCACCCAGACGAGCTTAGAGCACCTGCAGAAAAGTATCGTCAAGGTAGCGCAGCTCGAGAAGCAGCTCGCAGACAACCAGAAGAAGATCAGCGAAGACTTGAAGACCACCAAGAAGCTGGAGGTCAGTGCGCTCACAACACCTCCACCTGTCTCTGAGCTGAGCTCATACGTACAGGTGTGTCACAGGTGTGTCACATCCACAGTCAGCTGACCCGGGTGAGCCAAACACAGTCCTGGAAACAAATTATCAGTCGTTCAGGCCACGCCCCCTAATAAATACCTTAAGTCCTAATATGATGCCTGCAGCTGTTTGAAGGAGGAGTTTGTGTGTAAACTGTAAACGTGTTCGTTTTAACACGCACTCACTGTGCTCGCTCACTTCCTGTCAGGACGCCATCCGCAGGCTGAGGGAGAAGATGATCTCCAACAAGGCAGAAAACAGCTCGCTGGAAGAGGACCTGACCGCCACCATACATGAGCTCAACTGCAGGTCTCACGCACTCCAGGACCACCTGACCCAGTCGCACACGGTGGCGAGGAAGAGGCTCACCGAGCTCACCGTCCAGGGTGACGCCGCCGCCAAGAACCTGCAGGCCGTCGTCACCAAGGTGAAGCCCGCCTCACCTGTCTGCATCACCTATCGGAACTGCTTCTCACCCTCCGTGTGCTCCGCTGTTTCAGGGCGAGAGGGTTCTACGGGCCGCGGACATCTGCCACCGGCTGGAGACGCAACACGACACGTTACTGACATCATCATCATCACAACGCACAGACGAGTGCCAACAGGACACGCCAGCAAAGGTAGGCTCCGCCTTCCCCAACCTGTATCCTTTTAGTTTAACTTTAGCGAGCTCCCAGGTGGGTGTGCAGCTTCTAAAACAAGCACAGTGCCAGGAAGCTCCTCCCCCACAGGTACAATATGACCTGCGGACAGTTGTCAGCTCACCTGTCCATCGGTCTGCAGGACGTCTGTAGGTTCCCGGAACTGCAGCAGCTGCGGCGGAGCAGCAGCAGCGCTGTGCTGCAGCGTGAAGCTCTGAGGAAGCACAGCAAGGACCTGAGGCGTGAGAACGAACAGCTGCAGCTTTTGCTGCGTCAGCATGACCACCACGCCCACTTGCCCCCGCTCCACGTGGCCCGAGCTCCGACCACCACCAGCACCACACCTGCTGCGAGGGGTAGGAGCCACGTCACGGTCATCGAAGCTGCCCACGCCGTCTTGAAGCAGTGACTAATTAAAATGTGTTCGCCATGACGACCAGTAGGACGACTCCTGATGTGCTTTGAGCTTTCTTGCTAAAGGGGCGTGTCCATATAGGAGGGACCGGCCTGCAGTATACTTGAGTACTTTTAGTCGAGTATTGTGTGAAAGTCTTTGTATGTTCTCCAGTTTCCAAGTGTTTGCTGCTCTGATTGAACATTAGCTCGCTCTACAGACAAGCTTTGTTTTGGGTGAGGAACAGAAATCTGTGCAAAGCCTTTTTGTACACTCCCACCACCAGGGGGCAGAGTTTCACCAGGAAGTAGCCGCTCACCTGTTAGCATCCAGGTACCAGCTTGGATAAACAGGAAGTATAAACAGCATGATATAACTTCCGTAAACTTTTCCTGACGAGGTTTTGGTCTCAGCTGCTGTCTTTGGGGGTCTTCGGGTCGTGGCTGCTGGTCGGCCCCACAGGTGTGGCTCTGAATAACACCCAGCAGGTAGCGCCACATACAGCGAATTAAACACACAGAAAAGAAGAGAGAAAAACATGACCGTGAGGAAAAACAACTTTAAAAAGGTGAGCTTAGCAAAGGTGACTCACTGACCTGAATACCTGAAGTGACCCTCACCTGGTTACCGCTGCTAACGCTCATCAGGGCCTGGCAGGTGAGGGAAACGTGATCTGCAGATCTTTTCATGGTTTGTGGTGTCGGGTTAATTTCTCATCAGATGTTCTGACTGTGATGGAGGGTGGAGAAGTCACAGGAACTGTTTCTGCTGTGAGCCAAGCTGTTCACCAGCTAATGTTTGCAGGTGAACAGCGCCCCCCAGTGGACAGCACAAAGAAGTGTTTGAGGCCAGCAAACCAAATCCTCTTCCTGCATTTAGACTTGTTTTTAATGAAAGTGTGTGACTGAGGAATACATAAAATCTTCTTATTTGCTGTGTTTATATAACATCTGAATAAATGTACAAGAAAACCGAAGGAGCCAGCGGGGATTATTTATTAACTGCTTATTTTCAGTATTTATTACTGCATCGTCCATTATATATTCTTTTATTTTCATATTCAAATAATACTTTATTTGCTTTTTTGGGTACTTTTCCATATTTTTTAAATTTAGCTTTATTTTATTTTACAACTTGTTATATTTAATTATCCATAATTTTATTTACAGAGTGCTGAGTCACAGCAACAGCGGTGCTTCAGACTCTGAGCCCACAGTTACAATTATCCACGCAGTGAGCTAATTACCTCATGTCTTATGTACCCCACCAGAGTGTTTTTAATGTAAAATGTACCTGAGCTTAAACACAACCAAACCGAAATCCACGCGCGGGTCAGAGTCCAAAGGGCGGCACAGATCCACAGGGACTAAAACACGGAGGAGTAAGAAAACGTGGAGGATGCGGGCATCGATCCCGCTACCTCTCGCATGCTAAGCGAGCGCTCTACCATTTGAGCTAATCCCCCGCTCACGGGGAATATACGGGAAACGTCCTATTCAAAGAGCTCAACGCCACGTGTCAGCTGAAGCGCTGACACGTGATTAGGTTCATGTCGACGTGTGATTGGCCGGGAAACAGCAGGGTGGGAGGAGCGGAAAAAATGCAGGCAAAAATAGAAATGATGGCGGTGACAGCTCAGTGCGATCTGCTCACAGGATAAAGGCGGAGGCTGACGTCACTCAGCAGCGTTTTAAACTGTGAGACGGTTTAAAAACATCCATTTAACAGAAATACGAACAGAGGCGGCTGAAACTCGGCAGCTGTTATTAACGCAGTACAGCGTCATTAAACGTTAGAGCGGGCGCTTCCCAGGTGAGCCCCAAACAGCTGGATGTAAGTCGCACTAATGCCAGCAGAGCCGAGCTGAAGAACAAAGAGCGTGACCGCTGCCCGTCTCCATGCTGGCCCCGAGTCCAGCTTCTCGGCACCCTTACTACAGTTTTACCAACACAGTGTGTCCTTGTGTTATGGGGACATACATGTGTTCACAAAGCAGCAAAGTGGGGACCCAGGTATGGTTACAGACAGAACAGGGCCCCACAAGGCAGATCAGGGTTACAGACCTGGTGGAAACTCGACTTCCTGTGTGTGCGCTTTCAGATTTCCTGTGTGTGTGTGTGATCTATCTGTGTCAGGTTTAAACTTTCTGAGGACATTTGACCCTGTGACGCTACATCGACCGTTACTCAGTTCAAGCTTGATCATTTTTGCTTATGACATACAGCTCTGTGTACTTTACCTCATAGTTTCTTGTCAAGTGAGGACCCTCTTCTCATAAAATACCAGCTTTAGTCTCATGTCAGGACTAACCCATAAAACTGGGTCCTTGTATTCACACGGGGACTGTTTTTGCCTCTATAAAAGCAGACGATTACACACAGAAACTTCAGTCTGATGTTGGGACTGTTTCACGCGACTTTTCTCATGTTTGGACGCTTTTCCTGGGCGAGTTTGTTTTTGTACAAAGACTTATCACCATATCTAATTTTAGGTCCTCTTTATGTTCTTCATTAGAAATAATGAAAATGATTATTCCCATATTATTTCCCATGAAAATAAGCCTTTATTCAAATGTCCTGTTCTTGTGGGGAGTCATTATTAATCCCCACAAAGACAGACATACAGGCGTGTGTGTGTGTGTGTGTGTGTGTGTGTGTGTGTGTGTGTGTGTGTGTGTGTGTTTGTGTGTGTGTGTGTGTTCAGCTGCCACATGCCAACACATCTCAGCTTTGTTCTATTTCTGCTGCAGGACTCAGTCATGGTCTTTATACAGCAGGTGAACGCACACACACACACACACAGGAATGTAGCTGGAACTTTCCGTGGGTGGGTGCATGTGGGCGGTGGTCAGCGTATAAAAACAGCAGGGAGGACGGCCATCAGGCAGACAGACTTGAGACTGAAGCAGCTCGTCACAAACCAGCACCACCACCTCCACCTCCAGGATAACAGGATGTTGTGCCCCAGTGTCATCCAGATGTCCCCCGCCGCCATGACGCCTTTCCTGGACATGCACTGGCCCGTCCGCAGCCTGTGGCCCGAGACACGGCCGCTTTTCTACCACATCGAGCGGGAGATGATCCGTCACATGCAGGAGATGAAGCAGAGCATCGAGTTCATGGAGAGGCTGCACCAGAAGATCTTTGAGGAGATCGATCAGACATCCTCCTGCACGGGGGTCTTCAAGCCCATCGCCTTCCAGGAGCTGGGGAGGGACGGCACCACCTTTGCCCTCAGCCTGGACACGAAGGAGTTCTCCCCGGAGGAGCTGTCGGTGAAGCAGGTGGGCCGCAAGCTGAGGGTGAGTGGCAGAACGGAGAAGAAGCAGGAGGACGGGAAGGGCTGCTACACCTACAAGTGCCAGGAGTTCAGGCAGGAGTTCGACCTGCCGGACGGCGTCGACCCCGAGGCCGTCACCTGCTCACTGTTGGGAGGCCAGCTGCAGATTCAGGCGCCGCGGGAGAACCCCGCCAACGACGGGAAGGAGAGGATCGTCCCCATCAGCTTCACCTCAGCCCCGGCCGTCACCGCCTCCTCCTCCAGCGCTGGAGCAGAGGGGAGCGGCACCCCCACCTCAGAGAGCACCCCCACAGAGAAAAACTGAAGCCTCCCAGCAGTCTTTGGTCTGTAGTTTTACAGGGACGTTTTTCACTGTTTGTAATAAACTGTCAAGTTTAGCTTTCAGCGATGACTCATCACCTACACGTGAACAGTGAAGCGCCTCCGTCTCCCTGGTGCAGCTTTATCTGCCAGACGGAGGCGACATGGAGCTGATCCCCCCACCCCCGCACTAATACTTTATTAAACAGTCTTTAGATATTCGCACCTTGCCCAGATACTGGTTTCATCACCGTTCTCTGCACTGGTAAAGTTCTTTTAAACTGGTTTCTCTGGCACACGTTTTCTGTGTCAGGGCTGAACACACACCCGTCTGAGCTCCAAACATCTGGCTGCTGATTGAGTTGAAGTTAAAGAACCTTCAACATTTTCCTGACATTTGCTGTTAACCCATTTTTAATAAGAACTGAACCTGCATGTGCTTCCTGGACCGTCCATGAACTGGCGGCGTGCTCCTTTAACCTGCGACTGTGAGCGAATAAAGACACGAGACACCAGTTTTTCCCCTTTCTTTGTAAAATAATTCTCAATAAACTTAATTTATTCACAAACTGCTTTTCAAATTGCCATGTCGTCATTTTTTTGAAATCACATACAATAAAAAACATTTTCTAAAAGACAAGAAATGTCCGAGACTCTCGCTAACTCTGTACACGGCTCCTCCTCCTCGTCACGGAGCTTTTCTCACTTATTTTTTTTTCAAACACGATGCGTTCATGACGACAGTCTCGCCGTGCTCAGACATCAGATTAGAAATATTAAGAAAAACAGCAGAAAATGAACAGAAGGACTAAAAATGTAACAGCTACAGTACACGTTTCCTTTTCTTCTCTGTTAGTTTCGTCTTTTTTTCTTTTTAATGTTTACAGAATAATAGAGTATGTTTACTTAAGGCTTATGCTGAGTGTTATGGACCAATCAACAGAAACGAACCAAACCAGGAGGCGGGCGGGAAGGGTGTGTGTGTGTGTGCGCTTTCCTATGTGTGTAATGGGGACACTGTGTTTAATTGTGTTACAGGGACACAGTATGAATTTAGGGTTTTTCCTTTCACAAGTTTGGGAAAATTAACCTGTAGCCTTGTTTTTTTCTTACCTTCAGCACTGATCAGGACTTTCTAAGTGACACCTATTACAACTTTAATTTAAACATGTAGCACCCTGGCGTACCTCTGCCAATTTATTCTCGTGTCACAGGCGATTTTCATGATCGTTAGGTGATTTAATCATCTTCAATGAATATACCCTAACATCTTTAATGAATAAACACAATTTCTTAATGCAAATTCAAGTTCATAATGATTGTTTAAATCAGTGACTCCCAAAATGCAGACTGGAGCCCCCTGGTGGCCTATGAAGATATTGTAGGCAGGCCACATCATTAATTGAAATTCAGTTTGAAAATCACAAGTGTGTACAGTAACATATTCATATAAACAATAATAATAAAAGGCTGTTTGTGATATTAGTCATTACTTTCGCCTAAATTTACAGCTCTTGTATTAAAGTTTGTGTCCCAGTGCCACACCTTAGCCATAAACTGTGATATGCCTGGGTAGCATTAACAATGTACAGCCAACAGTGTGTGCTATTTAAGTTTTTAAGTGCTATTTCAAGGTAATACATCACTCATGTCACTTTATTAGGATGAGGATTTAACCTTTAGAGGCCCATGTGAGTTTGTGGTTTTGCAGTGGGCCTCAGCACTCTGGACTTTGGGAGTCGTTGGTTTAAAGAATTCAGTGAAACCCATCCAACATTTTCTAAGATTCTTGTGCTTCTATATTTTTATGCCAAGGTAATATGCTAAAGGCATAAACGTGAAGCATCAGAGGAAGACGACTGTATTTCTGAATATGTTGAAAATTTGAAATACTGGCTTCATCAGTGCTAACACAGAATCACCAGCAGATATTACATGTGACACGAAAATGTACAAACTGTCACAAAAAGTGAAACTTTGCATTTCATCATCGATGAGTTTGAAACCCACAAAAAACTATTTGTTAATGAGATTGCAGCGCTGCCCCCTAAAGGCAGATCGCAGTAACTACACAAGCTAAAGTATTGCTAAAGTTTGAGCCAAACTAAACCTTAGTCTTACACTCTAACAAAATAAATAAATATTACACAGTGTTTTGAAATAAATACAACATCTGCATTACTCTCTCAGTTTACTTCATTAAATTTACCCACATGACTTTATCAGATACTCCTCTGGCTACTGCTGCTCTGCTAAGCTTGGCTAGTTAGCGCTTAGCATTAACAGTTTGTTGTTTATGGTGGAGTGCAGCTGTTTAACTGAGATCTTGGAGCAAAACGATGTTTTTTCAAAATAATGGAAACGGTAAAGAGCGGACACACTAGCTTTAACTTGTTTTCTCCCCCAGCGTCACGTACGTGTAACACATAACAAAGTCAAGTCTCATATAGTTACTGCGTTGAGCTTTTGTGGGGCACATACAACGTGACACATACAAAACTGTAAAGAATGAAGTGGACGCTCAGAGGACTGTTTTTGTTGTGTTTTTGAGGGTTTCAAGTTAGAATGAGAGCAAAGTCACTTTTTCAGCCAGCGTTTCCATGTTCACAGCGCACGATGTTTCTGAGCATCCAGACTGAATCCAGACTCACAGAAATGTGTAATTGCTGTAACACAGAAAACTCTCGCTGACCTATAACACTGCACCTGTAACCAAACCAACCATGTGCGACTGGTACACCAACAGCTACACCTGCTGGGACAAACCTTCATAAGGTCCAGCAGTCACACAGAAGGAAAAGAGGCAACGTGTACTCCAAATATTAGAGACGTACTTTACTTTGTCCTGACAACTTCCTCAAAAAACTGGAGCTCGGGCTTCTTGGATGGTCTGTTAGTACAATTACCCACACAGCATGTCAGCACCTGTCGGTCAAAGAGGCCCCTGATAATACTAATGATTTACACAGGTGAGCTGGGAGTCTATGGCCCCGAGTGGGTTATAAGCCCCACCCCCTCCGTGTTAGCCTAATGTGTCAAAGTGTTTGTCATTACGCCGACGTCTGTTCGCATCAGCTCGTGTCCACTCCTTCATGTGGATCGAGCTCGCTTTCTTCAACCTGTTTGCCCGAAACTTCAAACTGTCTGGATACAAGTCACATGACCACCAGGACTGTGACGTCAGTGCCAGAACACACACACACGGTTACTCATATACTTGTGGGGACATAACTGACATAATGCTTTCTCTAACCGTAGCCGAACTGTAACCCTGACACTAAAACCACGTTCCGAGTCTCAAACATGTCTTCAAAGTCGAGGGGACGGTCCCCACAAAGATATGAATACACACACACACACACACACACACACACACACACACACACACACACGGGGGGGGGGGGGGGAGTGGTTTTGGGGTGTGTGCAGCAGGAATCTGTGAACACTCAGGTGAACAACAGCATCAGTGGCTGCCAGCGCTCAGCACAGCCGCCGGGAGCCTGAACGCATCACCACGCCGAGGTCACGTGACCGGACAGGTGTGTGTGTGACATCAGATTTCACGATGAAGCGAACACGCTCGATTGTAAACGGCAGCGCCTCAGGAACGAGCGCGGAGTCGCTGAGCGTCGCCTCTGTGAAACGGGACGGCGTCCAAGTGAAACGCCGACCTGTGTTTACAACAGAGCCTGAAGCAGAAGGGATGAAATATCGCTCAGTCTACGTCCCATTCTTCTCTAAGGTCAGAGGTCAGAGCAGATTGAACGCCGGTTTGTTTATTCTGACCTTGACGATGTTTTCACGCTGCAGCGGAGCAGCGGTACCACAGCTCTCCTGGAGAGTCGGTGGAACTCTGAATATATTTACAAACGTATTCGCTTTTTATTCTGGCTCTTTTTCGTGTGATGGAAGTGATGACCCCTCCCCCTGTGGCGCTGAACACTACAGTGCAAAGTTTAACTTTTAACCCCGAGACCCTTCAGACTAAATGTTTCTCCTCGGTACCTGATCTATATTTTAGTTTCCTGAACGTGACCTGACACATTTCGTACTCGAACGTTTCAGGAAGAGGAGCTCGGGGTTCTGTTCTGGTTCGGGTCGGCGTGGTGATGCTGTTTCAGGACGCTGCTGCGGCATGGCGCTTGAAGGCCTGAGGCGAGGAAACTCTGTGCCTCAGAGGCAGAGCGTCGGGCGACGGCGCCTCAGGCTCCGGGTGAGCGTTTAACGGCAGCAGCCACATCATCACTGTCGTGTCGATCAGCTCGTCCAATGAGAGAAGGTGTTGTTCCTGAGAGCCTTGCTGATTGGTGGCAAGGAGGCGCCGAGTGTTGAGATGGTGGCGGTCCAGGAAGTGGGGATGGGGGGTTAGATAATTTCAAAATAAAACTAAAGAACAGAGAACAGCCTTCATTTACAAATACGTCAGTTTTCTTCTATTAAGTTCAAGTCCAGCTCTGTACAGTCCCGCTCGAACACCGCCTGCTGCGCCGCCTCACGCTCGTCTGCTTCCTCCTCTCCTTCGTCGTCCTCGCGGCACTCCTCGTCGCTCTCGCTCAGCGGCCCGATGCTGGTCCTGCCCAGGCACTCGGCCGGCGAGCAGGAGCCCCGGAAGTCACCCATGAAGGGCTCCATGCCCATGCAGAGGTCGCCGCCGCAGGCCAGCCTGCCGCCGCCACGCTCCAGACACTGCGGGTCGATGCTGCGCGTCTGCGGGATGAAACATTCACAGCTGTAAATCTGCCACTCGAAGTCTGAGCGTTACACTACCTGAACAGCCAATAACGCAACAGAGGCGGAGCTAATACTAGTTTCAGGAAACATGGACTCTCGTTTCACTGTCACGCTGACGACTGTCAGATCTACTTAGAAAGAACTCGACAGACTCGATGGCGTTTAACGTTTTGAATGTAAATGATCGATCTGAGATCGACTGTGTGGACCCTCCGACCCTCGTTTGTCCTTCTGGAAAAGTCCAGAACTCCCCTCCAATATCTGGGGTTTGGCGGCTCAGCGCCCTCGCTGTGTGCTTACAAATAACTTGACTGACTGGACGCTCGCCTGTCGATCAGTAAACCGTTCAATTCTTTGAAAACAAACAAGCAGCGTGTTTTTATTACCTGTGTCATCTTGGTGAAGTCGAGGACGGGCCGGGCGCAGGGTCTGTCGGGGTCGCGGCGTCTCTTCAGACCCGGTTTGAGGAGCAGCAGGTCACATGGCTGCGAGTGGCAGCGCGGTAGCTGCGGCGGGAGGCTGCGGCGCAGAGACGATGGCGTGCTGCAGGCCGATGAGGGCGAGGCGGGAACAGGGCCGCCCGCGGTCACGCCGCCCGCCGTCGTGACGCAGCCAGGTGGAGGCGCCGCTGCCGCTTGGCTGGGCGCTGGAGGCGGGGGCAGGAAGGTGGAGGCAGCAGAGTCTCTGATGAGCACCGGGGAGAGGGAGAAACGCCGCTGAGGAGGCGGGGGCGGGTGAAGTGGGGAGGGAGAGGAGGAGCAAGAGGAGGGGGAGGGGAAGAAGCAGCAGCAGGCTCCTCCCCCCGCCGCTGCCTCACTGGGGTCCCAGGGGAAGCTCCACGGTAGTGGCGAGTCCGGCGACAGAGCGAGGCTAAAAAAGGTGGGGCTGGACGAGGAGTGCAGCGACGAGTTCAGGGAGGAGCTGGGGGCGCGGAGAGGACAGGCTCCGCCCCCTGTCACTCCCACCCCTACACCCCCTCCGGCGACCCCTCCCCCTGTGACCCCTCCCCCTGCTCCACCGTGGCACTGCTGGCGGCTGACGGGCGTCCAGACTCGCGAGGCACTGGGCCGCCACGTGTAGCGGCAGCGCGACAGGTCCTCGGGCACCGACAGCGAGCGGCAGTGTCGTTTGGGTGGTGGAGGAGGGGGGGGTGGGGGTCCAGGGCCTGGAGGGGGCACCGGCGCTCCGGGGAGGGACAGCTCGGACGCTGAGGTGCTGGGTGCCAGGGGGCGGTGCTGCGGCAGCGGCTGAGAAGGGGCCCCGTCCAGGGGGTCGCCACCCTCCTGCAGGTGAGCATCAGGCGGCACCAGCGCCGAGGGGCCGGGCGGGAAACTAGAGCTCAACAACCCCCCCTGCAGGCCGGACTTGGAGGGAGGGCAGAGCTGCCAGTAGCTGCTCTCTGAGGACACACACACACACACACACACACGCACACACGCACACA
>NW_005187667.1:457274-458544 GCF_000239375.1 Pundamilia nyererei | reverse complement strand
ACACGCTGCAGGAACAGTGCCTGAGGTAAACACACTCCTTCCTCTTACACACACGTTCATGATGTTCAGGGTTCACTCAGGGAAACAGGAAACTCACCAGGCATCAAGCCATCTGGGGGCCAGCACTCTGCGAGGGTTTTCGGGTCCAGCAGGGACTGAAAGACCAGAATCAGAGTTTCAGCTCTGAGAACATAAAAATATTCCTGCTTTCCAGTTTTGATCCTGGATTTAAGCTGAAGGCAGCAACAGTCCTTTGTGGCTGCAGCGCATTCAGTGGAGATGAGGCGACCTGCAGCACCACCTGGTGTCCACCTGCAGAGCTGCTCAGAACTTCAGCTCAGCTGTAACTGAAGCTGTTTCCACACACGACTCAGGTCAGATTATCTTCAGGTTTAAGGTTTGATTTAGAGTCACAGCTGCAGGGAGGAAGGTTCCTGTGAGCTGTGTCAGCTGAAGAACTGAAATAATAAAATCAGAATGAATGAAAATCACACGTGAGCGGCTGCTGGTTTGTGGAAGCCGCCATGTTGCTCTGCTTTGGGCCGTTCAGCCTAATTGTGTTGTTGTACTTCATTACTCCCTGAGGACATGATGTGGTCAGTCTCTCCATGACAACAGCAACAGACTAATACAATAACATGTTACAAATATAAGAAACAGCTCCAATGTAACCTGTAAAACCTTATTTTACCATAGACGACCTCACTGTGTGTTAGATGGATGGTACAGAGATGTCCACAGGAATGATGTCCTGTGTTGTTCAGTGGTGCATTGTGGGTAATCTCAGTCTCTCCCTGAGCGCGCTCCTGTGATTGGCCAGCATGTCATGGAGTGGGTGGGAGGTATTGTGCAGCATTTTCCTTATCTTGGACAACATCCTTCTCCGACACCACCCTAACGGAGTCCAGCTCCATCACCACAACATTACTGGCCTCGTGATCAGTTTATTGAGTCTGTTAGCATCTGTGACCCTCAACCTGCTGTCCCAGCATGCAACAGCACAGAGGACAGAACATCCTGAGTAGGGCTGGGCGATATGGCCTAAAATTGATATCGCGATATAATTTGAAGCACGTGCGGTAACGACATATATCACGATATATTCTTTTCTTCTGTATAACGGATTTTCCACACTTAAAATCCTTTAATTTTCTCAAAAATCGAGTGTGCCTTATGTATGAACTCTGGTTGTGCCTACTGACCTCGAACCGATTTTGGCTACAGAAATCTGTTAAAAATGTTTGGATGGATGGTCAGAGCATTACGGCTG
>NW_005187667.1:446171-454872 GCF_000239375.1 Pundamilia nyererei | reverse complement strand
CCTTGTACATGCAGTGCTGCCATCTTCTGTTTCAGTGCGTTATTACACTCTTAAATCCTACTACTCATTCCTGCGTCCTTTGTGATCTTACAAAGCTTCAAACGATGCGTCGACTATTAAATCAGTCGTCGACGATTTTAATAGTCGACATAATCGTAACTAGTCGACTAATCGTGGCAGCCCTAGTGCAGACAAGTGTGGACTTTCCACAAACAGCAGCAGAAGCAGCTGGCTGTGTCCTACAGTGGCCACCGTAGCAGGATTGTCCACGTGAATTAGGAGGAATCATCTGCAATCCACTGACATCCAGTGGTGAGACTTTACACCCTGACTTTGTATCAAAGTATCCTGACTGTCAGTGAACACACGGGCCGTGACGGCGTTCAGACTGTCGCTAACAAAAGTACACTTCCTGTCTCTGCTCTGCAGGTGTGACAGTGACCTCACAGGTGAGGCTACAGGTGTGCCACTCACCAGGTACAAGTCCCCTGGCTGAGCAGGGTCGCCTTCCAGAGTCTGCTTCCTCAGGCTCTCCACCAGCAGCGTGACCACAGCATGGTGGCAGGGGACGAGGGGGGAGACAGGGGAGGGTGGCCGGGAGGAGGAGGAGGGGCCAGGTGGAGGGGAGAACAGGGGAGAGAGGGGGGAAGGAGGAGGAGGGAGGGGAGAGTTACGGCCGTCTGTGTGTCCGTCCGTTTGGTCTGTCTCGGGACGAGAGAGGGGAGGAGCTTAGGGCTGAGACTCCTCCTTAAGGCCTCAGGGCCACGTAGCCCCACCCACTCTCACAAGAGCATCATCTGTCAGCCGTTGCTGCGGCAACACACCTAGAAAAGGCACACACACACACGCAGGTGAAGTTAAGCTGAAAAACATTGACAACTCTATCAGGAACAAAGCATCAAACAGCTGATGTTGAGAAGAAACAGGAAAAACACAAGAAAAAGACGACCACAAACAGCACTGGGAACCAGTCCCACAGTCAAGTCCCTGTTTGGAATTGTTCGTCTGTGTGTGTATTGATCCCGCTTATCAGTTCTGGTTGCACTACAATCAGCTGATTGCAGTTCACGTGTCAGAGGAGGAAAACAGGTCTGCAGCGTGTAAACGGACGTTCCTTTGACTTTTCTAGTTTAAAGTGGAGACTGCATCACACACCGTGCTAATGCTAAGCTAACGAAGAACCCAGCACAGCAGCCACAGCCTGAGCTGAAGGTAGCAAACAGCCAGGCTCAGCTACCTGCTCGTGTTTCTGCAGTAGAACACAATAGAAACTGAAATATCCTTTATTGTCCCTCGCTGTGCAAATAAAGTGTTTTTTCTTTGCTTTGTGCTCACACAACCCGTCGAAAGGGGAGGAAGACCTGCTGCTTCCAAATAGAGCACATTCATAATGTTGTAAATCCAAACCCATCATGGATTCATGATTTGAATCCTGGGTTGTGTGAAATGTTAGGATATGTTGTGCTGATCCTCGGGTTGGGGGATTTGTGTTCATACTGGAGGGCAAAATTAAAACCAAGATGGACAAGAAAAGTTCAAAGCCATCAGGTGCTCAGTTTAGAAAAAAGGGAAAAGAAGAGGAAGAGAAACAAAAGATGCAGGTAAGCAGACGTGTGATTGGTTCAGGATGACCTGCCATGATCCAATCAGAATACTTTATAAGGAAATGATGTGGGTTACAGTTGCTCCAACATGAAATGGTAAAAATAGCAACAGTAACAGACTAAACTCCAAACAATATATACAATAATAGAATATTAATTAGTCATTGTCAATTGCTGATTCGTCGTGTTCTCATTGTATGATGAATTATGATGGTTGTTTGGATACTATGCATACTCTCTCTCATCATGTGTGTGTGTGTGTGTGTGTGTGTGTGTGTGTGTGTGTGTGTGTGTGTGTGTGTGTGTGTGTGGGTGTGTGTGTGTGTGTCGGCGCTGACCACTGCTGACCTGACCGCAACAAAGAGGGGAAATTGCTCCAACATGCACAAATATTTGACCACACAGAGTGCAATTAGTGATGGTGGAGACAATAACCTCAGAATGACAATCAATAAACTCTTTATTTTCACCCCTATAAGAGACACCGAAAAACAAAAAGACGCCACCAAGAAGAAGAAGACCCCCGTGGACAGAGACGACGCACAAAAGAGACCCACGAAAACATCCACAGAGTGAAATGACTGACAGACTAAAGACTGCCTCAAAGACGCTACGACCAAACAGCCTGAAGAAACCACCATGAACGACTGGAGGAAGCGCATCTGAGACCCGACAAAAACAACAACAAAAAAGACTAAAGTGTGAAAAGGAGCTCACAGAGACTACAAACCACCTGCACCGCCGTCGAGGCGACATAAAACCCGAGGCATACCCACATAACAACCAGCAAGAGCCAGGACTGGACATTCAATCGGAAAAGAAATGTCAAAAAGAGCAAAAACAAAAACCTGACAACAAAATTACAAAAAAATAACCTCAAAAGGAATACAAGGTCCCAGAGATTAGTCTGGACCGCTCATCGCATGAAATAAGACTTTAATTATTATGTCACACAGTTAACACTCATAATAATAACAATAACAGTTTCACTCCTTCATGTCGTTACTCTCCAGTTGCAGCCTTGCATCAGTGCTGTAACTGAGTACCGTTACTCCGTTACTCGTGGACCCCCTGGGGCTCCTGTAAACCAGGTCAGGGGCCAAGAACAGGGGACCATCACCCCGTCATCGGGGCGGAACCCCGGGGTCTGGTTAGCGGGGCTCTGCTGGGGGAATATCGGCTCCGGGTACATGCCGATGACCGTGAGCCGAACCGAGCCGAGCCGGGCTGACCGAGGCCGCCGGGCACCCCCGACAGCTTGTTAGCTTGTGGCTAAGCATCCCATTGCTTTTAATGAGGGATGCTTTCCGCCCGTGTACCTGTCGGCCCGGTGGGCGGTGTGTTTGCGGAGGGTTACTCCATGAAAAAAAACACAAACCCCGGTTTGTGTTATGACGGCGGACCGTTACATCACCAGCAGTTCACCTGAGCCGCTAGCTCGCTGCTATAAATAACAAGTCATCCCGTTATTCCGCTCAAGGTCGGCACAATAAACTCAGCCATCTTGCTCGGAGGATGGGAGCCGCTGAGTGACGGCTCTGCCTCCTCCACCGCCTCCCGGGCTCCGGGGGCCCGTGCCGGGCTGCTAGCAGCGAACAGGGCGGCAGTTAGTAGCTAACGGCGGCTAACGGGTTAGCTGCTAGCTGACCCGTTAGCCGCCGTTAATGGTGTCACAAACAACCCACGAACATCAATGATGCTCCCGGTGTCTGTCCCGCCTCCGGCCATCACCCAGGCCAGGGCCGTCCGCACACACCGGACCCCTCACAGGCCCATGCTCAGCAGAACCACCGCAGGCCGTCAACAGCGATCGGAACAGCGGTGCTGACGGCGTGTGGCCGGCCCGAGAGCTCCCGGAGCGGCGAGAGGGGGGCGACACACGGCGGGATGCTGCGGGACGGAGTCGGACACACGTCCCGCTCTCTCCGGCCCGGCGCAGTGCTTACCTTGTCGGTTGACGGGGTGAGGCGGCTCCTGTGGCTGCAGCGGGCCGGCGAACGGCTCTGTGTTCGGTGTATCGACCCAGTATTATCGTCGAACACAGCGGACCGAAGCGGGAATCTAACCGCGCGGAGCGGGCATCGCAGGCTCCGGCACTGAGCCGCACATCTGCCTGGATCGGTGTCCGGTCTCCGTTATTAAAACATAATAATAATAACGAGGACTGCGCGCGCACACGCCCGTGAGCGGCGGGCATTCATAAATAACAGCTACGGTGCCAGCGGAGGAGGGGCGGGGCTTCAGCGCATCACCGGCACCTGCCGTTTATTTACGTCTGATCCTTTGATCCGGTCCGCAGTGCCGCCGCTCAGCACAGCCGAACCTGCCGCACGAACCCGGGGCGAATCTCCGAGAACGCTGCCGCGCGGGGCATGACGGGAGCTGGAGTCCGCGGAGGCTTGTTTACCGCCACAGCTCGCGTTAAAGGGCAAACCCGCAGAAACTGCGCGGACCGGGCCCGACCGGAGGAACCTCGGAGAACCGTGCAGACACCGGGACATTAAAAATAACGAAAAATGAGTAGAAATGGTGAAGAGAAAAGAGTAGAGACTAAAAGGAAATAAAAATACGTGGTTGAAACTAAAAATTGATTCTATTAATATTACATTTTTGAAATCTGAATATTTTAAAAACAAAGAGGAAGCAAAAAGACTTTGTTAAATAAACTGTACAGTGAAAATAAATTTGACAGACTAAAATAAAACTGTTAGAGTTAAAATCTAGTTTAGAAATAAGGAGTTCATCTTTAGGGTTTACTTTAAAAAAAACAAAAAACAAAAACAAAAACAAAAAAAACACGTAAAACCTGATAAAATGCGTGGATAGTCAGACCGAGTAAAAATCATTTATGGATTAAAAATATATTTAATTTTATTCAAAGCTGCATTTTAGAAGCAAGAAGTAGATTTAAACGAGCCGCTTCATCTTATTCTGCACATTTAAGGATTTTCTGTGAAAACAAACAACCCAGATGTTCTGATGGGACAGAGAAGACGAACTCGTGTTTGGAGTCCAGGTTCTTACAGCTGCACACCCTCAGTGAACACCTCTGCATGTCCAACACTTTTATGGAGAGTAGAAGAAGAACGAGTCGGCCTGTGGATCAGTAACACTTTATTTACGCCTTTATTAATCACATGGTTCAGCTTTGCTCTTGACAGTCAAGCAGCAAAAAAAAGTAGGAAGAGTAAAAAGAAAACTCAAACACAAAGATGGCCGCTCCCCTCCACTCAGCAGGGGGTCGTTTTTGAGAAAAAACATGGCGGTGCGGGGGGGAGGAGCCTGAGCCAGACAGCAGAGCACGAAGGTGAAGGTGGAGCAAAGACAACAAAGTGACACCAAAGTGAGTCGATACAGAAATGAGTGCAGAACAGGTGAGCAGTGCTTCATGAGGTCGAACGTTCAGGTGCATCCGAGTGTTCAGCTGTCCGCCCTGACGACGCGTTCACGAGCAGCCGGGAAACCTCAGCACCTGGGAGGGGGGGTGGCGGCCAATCGGATCCCTGCTGTCGTTCAGTTAATCTTCAGACACATTTAAAAAGACACGATGAGGAAACAAGGGCGAGGACTGCATCGGGTGGTCAGTACGGGTTCCACAGGAGCTGGTCGGAGAACACAGGGACCTGCTGGTCATCAGAGTCTGCACAGAGAAACAAGATGGCGGTGAGCCGACAAACAGGAAGTGAGCACATGTCACAGAACAAGACCCCGATCGCCTGCCTCAGCAGGTTTGATGTAACCACAGCAGTCCTCATGTGACCTCATGTCCCCACAGTCTGTACTTCAGGACTGCTTCAACTTTTTTATTCCAGTAAAAAGTACTCAGAGTAAGAGTGGCTCCTATTTGTGTGCAAAGCCAAACGAACCGTGCAAGTAAAACAAACACCTGCAAATTCTACTTCAGTACAAATACTTAGTTACTTCCCACCTCTGGATCTGACCAAGCCCCGCCCCAAACCAGCCAGCAAGCTCGCCCTCAGGAGTCGCCCCCTGCTGGCTGAGTTACCTCACCTTGGCCGTGGTCCGTTTCCATCAGGAGGTGGAGCCAGTCGGTCATGCTGTCATCGGTGGTCAGCTGACTGCCGAGTGAGTAGTTCAGGCCTGGAGGAGAGCGAAGCGCCCGGCGGCTCGCCTCCAGCTGCAGAGAAACAAACAGGAATAAATAAGGTCACCGATCAGCTGATGTTGTGTTTTACAGAGGACGTTAAATAAAGTTAACGCATCTTTAATGAGCCGAAGAATTTGATTGGTGACTGATTACCGGCGACACGGGGACGGCCCAGGCTCCAGGCAGCGCTGAGGGCGTGGCGGCCAGCAGAGGAGACACAGAGGAGACTTTAGAGGATGCTGGAGTCTCCTTCTCTCTCTGCTCGTCTCCAACATTCTCAAAGAGGTCAGAGGTCATCTTCTCCAGCTGACTCTGCCTAAAGAGAGAAAACACTGATGATGTCACAGAAAGGCCTCAGCTGACGAGGATCAGTTTCTGGATAAATGTCAACTGGCGCTGGGTTCCACCTACAGCTGCTCCACGGGGTCCGGCGTGTCGGCGGCATCCGGCTGGGCGCCGGTCGGAGGGTCCCACAGGTGCAGCGCTCGCCTCCACAGACGCACCTGCATGTCCCAGGAGCGCCGGCTGTACTTCCTGTACTTGTTAGGAGTGGAGGGGTGGAGCTTAGGATCCCTCAGGTGTCTGAGGAGGAGGAGAGAAACCAGAGAGGCGTGTCAGTGTCGACGTTTGAGGAACCGTCGTCCGATTCTCGGCGTCATGCTCCGGGTTCTTACTTGGGGACTTGCTGGATGTAGTTCTGGTATCCGCTGGTGTTCTTGCCGTACTGGATCTGTTTCTGCCGCCGTTTCAGAACCGCGGCGTTGGTCTCCGTGTTGGTCGGGTCCGGCAGGCGGGGGTAACAGCGGCTGATGTGGGGCCTTCACAGAGCGACAAATTACACAGGGAACACAGAAACCCAGTGAAGAAGATGCTCCAGCAGCGTGCAGTGCTGCAGGCAACGCCACAGGCCAACACAGCTCAGGGGCGTGGCCTACTGCCACCTGATGCAGGTTATGCACAGAGCAGGCCAGAACCTCTGAATGTCCCTCGTACTCACCTCCTGCTGTCCACGTCATCCGTCCCCACGGCCACGCTGCTCGTGGACACTTTGAGGATGCAGCGCTCCAGGATGGAGGACCTGAGGAAGAACAGCTGCATGAACACCTGCTGCGGCGACCTTCAGGTTTCAGTCCACGTTTACTGGTCCGCGCAGGATTAGCTGATCCTGATAACGGCTCGTTAGCCTGGATTAAAGAAGCCAAATACCTGCGTGGTTTGCCGCTGATGACTCGCTCTTGTCCTCGCATGCCGCCGGCGCCACGAGGAGACGGGATCGGAGAGACGTTACTGCAAAGAAGAGAAAGGCATCAGGAGAAACCACGGCCTGCAGAGGGCGCCGTCTCTGCCACGCTACACTGACCCCACCCCTCTGCAGGAGAATTTCATACCTGACCAGGCTGTCGTACACGGAGCTGCAGCCGGGGAGCAGCCACGGCTCGGGGGCGGAGCATCCCGAGGCGGTGGTGGTCAGCACCGGGTCAGAAAGGCTGTTCCACATGGCCGCCGACCAGCCCTTCGCGCAGACACACGACCACGGGCTGAAGAGGAAGCTGCAAGCAGACACACCCGGTTTAGAGAGTCCAGGTGAGACTGACGAGCTCACCTCAGGTCACTGAGCGATTCAGAGCCCTCGAAGGGTCGTTGACCCCCCTCCCCTCGTCAGAGTCGTTGTGATGATGATGGGGGGTTAAGCACTCAGGATTCACACCTGGACTCATCCAGGCCAACGAGTCCCGGGAGACCCCCTCCCCCCTCCTCACTGCTTTCAGCCCAGGTTTCCGTTTGTGGACGAGCGCCATGTAGAAACTACATCATTTCTGTTTCTGTCGCTACGCGAGCGGCCACACGTCTGTCAGTCTCATCCTGAGACGTCAGCACCCCAGTCTCAGCATGCAGATGTTACAGATGTTTTCAGTGGACTGATGGAACAGCTCATATCAATAAACTATACAAAGCTCGACCACACGTCCCGAGTGTGTCCCTGCTCACCTGCAAGCTCAGCCTCGTCACGAGTCTCATTTCTGGACATCACGAGGTCACAGCTCAGGTCCTTCGTCACTGACTCACAGGTTCGAGCTGCTGCTTTCAGATTTTAAGTGTTAAAGATACGCGTGTGCTTACAGTCAGTGCAGAGGTTCCAGTCTGAGGCGGCGTGCGCCAAACACTCACTGCTCGTATTTAAACTGACAAAAATAAGCTGTTGGTCTAGAATATGTGAGACGTTTCCTCATGAATGGCATCCAGTCATGTTGAGCCACAAACAGCACTCCTGTAACAGGCTGGAAGCACCAATCAGTGCTTGGCAGCGTCTTGAGTTCACCTTTATCTGTCCAGTTAAAAAAAAAAAAAAGTCTTCTTTAAAAGTAACCTGGCCGCCAGGACCGTGTTCACCGACACACGTAGTGACATTACACAAACACCAAAAACATTGGAAATCAGTTTTTGGCACAACACCGGGAGCCTGGCAGCAAGACCCGGGCCGCTGCAGGTACAGAGAACACAGGTGAGTCCGCGAACTCATACCGAGAGCTGACGTCACGAAGCGCAGACCCAGCGCGTGTTTAAAGAGAACAAACAGCCGGAAACCACACGAGACGAAGCCGCCCGAGAACCTGTCCGCGGTTCGGCTTTGTTCCGTCTCACAGACATCAGCTGCTTCGGCCCGCTCAACTTTACAAAGACGCCAAACAAACGGAACACGAACAGGTGCAGCCTGAGCTAAGAATCCCAGCTGTGATTGGCTGAGCTCAGCTGCAGGTGAGGACAGACACGTACCTGGAGGACAGCGGCGGGCTCTGCTCTGCCGGTTCCACTCTGCTCGCGGACATCTTCGGACTCACAGAACACGTCGGTCCGCTCTCACAGCCTTTAATGAGCGGCACCTGGAGCGGAGGGGGCGGGGCCGCGATGAGGGCGGGGCCTCACCTTAGCGCTCCACACCTAGCCCTGGAAAAAGAGCCACGTGTCAGGTCAAACACAAATGCAAGAA
>NW_005187667.1:441680-444735 GCF_000239375.1 Pundamilia nyererei | reverse complement strand
TCTCTAAAGTTAGAAATATCCTGTCTCAGAGTGATGCTGAAAAACTAGTTCATGCATTTATTACTTCCAGGCTGGACGACTGTGATTCATTATTATCAGGAAGTCCTAAAAACTCCCTGAAAAGCCTTCAGCTGATCCAAAATGCTGCAGCAAGAGTCCTGACAGGGAAACTTCCCACCCAGCGCTCAGCAGTCCTGACAGATCCTGACGCTGAGCTCAGAGCTCGCTGCCGTCAGTGCTGCAGGTTCGTCGTGCAGACGTGAAGGTTGGTAAACCTGCTGAGACTGAAGCAGCGATGGGTTTGATAAAGGGCCTCCTATCCTCACCTCCTCTTCTCCTGCAGGTGGCGCTCTTTCTATCTCTGTTGAAAAAATGACGCTACAGCGGCTACCGTCATTTCCGGTCACAAGTAAACAAGATGGCGTCAGGCAGCGGGGTGAGTTTCTGAGCGTTTCTTCTTCTTTAGAGTAAAAACATGAAAGCTCGGCGGTGTGAGCACGGCGTGTTTCACTCTCGGGATTTGTCGTAGTCGGGGTTGTTACCGGGTCCGGTTCAAGCCGGTTCTCCGTCTTTAGACAGCTGTTTGCAGCGCTTAGCTAGCAACAGCTAGCATGCTAACCGTGACCCTGTTCAGCGTTTCCGGTTTCATTTCAGACGTTTTCTAAACGTTATGCCAGTGCTCGTTAACCCACTCTCTGCTGCTTGGTACTTCGTGTTTGTTCTTGTCCCTCCTGCAGCTCGGAAGCAGATTAGCTGATCAGTGTTAGCCTGTTAGCGCAATGGTGTGACTTCCGGCCTGTCAAAATAAAAGCTTCACCTCAAAACAAGGAACTCAGCTCAGGCTCGAATTAAAATGTTTTTTATTTCAGATATAAAGACTTGCTGCTTTTCTGACTTTAAGATGATCTGTATTTTAGTGATAAGCCACATGTTTGATTTGTAGAGAGAGGAGGCAGCAGGTGGAGGTAAAAGTTAGACGTCTTTATTTTCAGAATCACGTTTATTGGCCGTGTGTATGCACAAACACATTCAAGGAGTTTGGTTCTGGTTGACCCTCAAGCACAGCAACGTAAATCACAACAATATGTAAACAACACACACACACACGTATATATCTGTCTATGTAATAAAAGCTGAAGCTCAGACCGTGTTTTAACCTCTGAATGGGGACTTATCAATAATACCAGAAATGATTAATGATTTCGTGTCACTGAATCAACGTTTCTGTGGATTGTGATTTCCACTCTGTGATCAGCTCTGACAGGAAGCGCGGTAACGGCAGCGTCTCTCTTTTCTCTTCCAGTCGAGTAAAAACGACTTCAGGCGGAAATGGGACAAAGACGAGTACGAGAACCTCGCCCAGAAACGTCTGGTGGAGGAGAGGGAGCGCGAGCGGCGAGATGGTAAGAACATCAGCCGCTCAGAGGGAGGAGCTTAGGCTTTCACTTTCTGTATTAACCTGTCACATGTTGGCACCTTCAGGAAAAACTGCGCCGCCGGTCAAGCGGGACCTCCTGCGTCACCGGGACTACAAGGTGGACCTGGAGTCCAAGCTGGGGAAGACCATCGTCATCACCAAGACCACACCGCAGGCCGAGATGGGCGGGTAAGACCAGGTTCACACGCCATCGTCTCTTCAAGTTGTCGTGCAGACTGAGAACAAAACAAAAGCTGAACGAAAGCAACCGCTGACGTGACGTGTGATGTCACAAGTCAGCTGCAGCTGCTTTACAGGTGAAAATATGGCGTGATGAAGGCTCACTCACTGACAAGGAGGTCAGTGTCAGGACAAGCTCTGCCCACACTGTCAGCTGAAGTCAGTAGAGCTCTGTTCTCTCACACAAACGTATCTGATGACCTCGCTCAAAGTTTGGGCTGCTCAGCTGCTGCCGCCATTCTCCTTATATAGGCGGAGCAAGGACATACAGGTGACCCTTTTTCTTCCTCTGGTGTTTCAGGTATTACTGTAACGTGTGCGACTGTGTGGTCAAAGACTCCATCAACTTCCTGGATCACATCAACGGCAAAAAACGTGAGTTCACAGCCTAAAACACCTGATCAGAGAGGAGGCTTTTATTTTGAAAATCATGTCACACACATCATTGCTGATGTTCTTCAGTGTGAACAGCAGGTGGTGTGTGTGTGTGAGCAGATCAGAGGAACCTGGGCATGTCGATGCGGGTGGAGCGCTCGTCTCTTGATCAGGTGAAGAAGAGATTCGAGGTGAACAAGAAGAAGTTGGAGGAGAAGCAGAAGGAGTACGACTTCGAGGAGCGCATGAAGGAGCTGCGGGAGGAGGTGAGGAGGAGTTTTATGGATCTCGTGAGGCTTTCGGGATGAGCGCGTTCCTCACGGGTGTCTGTGCTGCGTGTCTTTAGGAGGAGAAGGCGAAGGCGTACAAGAAGGAGAAGCAGAAGGAGCGGAAGCGACGGGCGGAGGAGGACGTGGACTTCGAGGAGGACGAAGAGATGGCGGCAGTGATGGGCTTCTCTGGCTTCGGCTCGTCCAAGAAGAGCCACTGAAGCTCCGCCTCTCTCAGGCAGGAAGCAGGTTTCTACCCCGCCCTCTCTACATCAGGCGGAGGTTCGGACTTAGGCGGAGTAGCATCGGCGCTCGTCTTGGACTCTTACTTTGTTATTCACAGCCAGACTTTTATTATGTTAGTCCATTCAGATGTAATCAGCTGCTTCCTGCCGCTTACTGGATGCTGCAAGCAGTAAATACAACAGGTCAGAGGTCGGACAGGAAGTAGCTGTCAGCTCCTCGGGTTTGTGTTTGGGCTTCTTCACATAAAGTTTTGATTCAAACACACAAAACGTAAAACTTTATTTAAAGCACAGCTCAGACAGTCTGTATCAGCCCCTAGGCATGCTGGGAAATTCAAATTGTAATAAACAGTTTTTGTTTTTTTAAATTTCTGATTGTTGTTTGTGTCAGTGAACGCACCACAGAACCCAGGCTGTTTGTTCCAGACATCAGCGTGACGCTTGCCTTTCAAGAGTGACACTCATTCAAGGTCAGAGGTCATCTTGCAGGAGCTTTCCTCTCTTCAGGA
>NW_005187667.1:437325-439063 GCF_000239375.1 Pundamilia nyererei | reverse complement strand
AATGGACCGGAGCCTCCTGCCTGAGGGGAGCAGGTCAAACAGACTGTGTCCAGGGTGAGAAGGGTCAGCTGAGATCCGAGCTGCACGCCGCAATGTCCTGGAGGTGTACAGGTCCTGCAGAGATGGGAGTCTGCAGCCAATCACCTTCTCAGCAGAGCGCACAACACGCACAAAACAGTCGACCTCGATCAGAGTCAGCAGACATGAAGATCGTTCAGAGAAAACCAGCTGCATCCCTGCTGCTCGCTCAGGTGTGCAAACGTTTTTCACACCTGTGGGGTCGGTCAGTCTGACCCAACAGGTGCAGTTACAGGGCTGACACACTAGAGGGAGCCACGCAAAGCTGTGGGTCCGTCAGCCTCCTGCAGATTTGAGCTCTTCTACAATGTTTGTGGAAATGTGTGAAGATGATGCAGCAGGAAGCGAGTTTCTCACTTCATCATAAAGAGAGCGCGACCAGAATGGCTGTAGGTGGAGCAGGTCACCTACTAATAAGAGGGCTGGTGGTTTGATCCCCACCTGCTCCACCCACATGCATCCTTCCTCTCTGATGCCTCCATCGGAGTGTGAATGTTAGAAGCAGCGGTGCGTTTACCAAACATCGCCTGCTGCGGTCCGACGCAGCGACACCAGAGCGACCCTCTCTACTCCCACCAAGCTGAGCAGCTTTTATTTGACTCGTGTTTCTGACGTGAATCCACAAAACAAACAGATTCCAGGTTCCCTCGTACGTCTGCCTCTCTCACCTGAGTCTGCAGCAGAGTCAGTGTGAGGTCAGGTGACCCACGGAGACGACTTCAGGTTACTGAGGAAGCCTTCAGCGCCGCGCTGAGGCTCGTGTCAGCAGCTCGGATCGAGAAGTCGCTGCAGAAACGTACATTTTTACTTCCACATCGTCAAAACTGGAATTAGAGATTGAGTCAGCAGGAGCGCTGAAAGATTTCTACAGCGCCATCAAAACAGGAACGCCGAGGCCGCTGATCACACAGAATACCGGCCCTCAGTGTAAACTGAAACAGCCACGTCTCCTGTCAAACAGCCATGAGGTCAAAGATTAAGTTAATGGGACTGAAGGATCCACGCATTGGACAGAGAAACAGAGGCTCCACCGCGAGTCGGCCGCATGGACTCAGGTGACCTCATGGTGGCCATGTCCACCTCCTGTATACTAACTACGTGTCCACATACTTTTGGTACATTTTTCTTTTTTGTTTTCATCACTCGCTCCGACTGATCGTGACCTCAGTACTGATTGTTATTTATTAACCATTAACCTGGTTTAAAATTAAAACCTGAGCTCATTTTCTGGACTGTGGTTTTTCTCAGGTCGCCTGTGTCAGACCTCATGCACCGTTTTCTTTTCTTGGCACCGCGGTTGAAACTGAGTTTGATCAACAGGAAGTAGAACAGGAAGTGTGGTTTGTTTCCTCTCAGCGCTGCTGATTAATGACCAGAACAAAAAGCAGCTGGTTCATGCTCGCTGCAGGCGCCACATCGCACGTACCAACCAAAAACACAACATCTGCAACCAAAAACAACATCTGCAACCAAAAACAACATCTGCAACCAAAAACAACATCTGCAACTAAACACAACATCTGCAAACCAAAAACACAACATCTGCAACTAAACAACATCTGCAACCAAAAACATCTGCAACCAAAAACAACATCTGCAACTAAACACAACATCTGCAACCAAACAACATCTGCAACTAAACATAACATCTGCAACCAAA
>NW_005187667.1:427575-436282 GCF_000239375.1 Pundamilia nyererei | reverse complement strand
CTGCAACCAAACACAACATCTGCAACCAAACACAACATCTGCAACCAAAAACAACATCTGCAACTAAACATAACATCTGCAACCAAAAACAACATCTGCAACCAAACATAAAACTGCAACCAAACACAACATCTGCAACCAAACACAACATCTGCAACCAAAAACACAACATCTGCAACCAAAAACACAACATCTGCAACCAAAAACACAACATCTGCAACCAAAACCACAACATCTGCAACCAAACATAAAACTGCAACCAAACACAACATCTGCAACCAAACATAAAACTGCAACCAAACACAACATCTGCAACCAAACACAACATCTGTAACCAAAAACACGACATCTGTAACCAAAAACACGACATCTGTAACCAAAAACACATCTGCAACCAAAAACACATCTGCAACCAAAAACACATCTGCAACCAAAAACACAACATCTGCAACCAAACACAACATCTGCAACCAAAAACACATCTGCAATTAAACACAACATCTGCAACTAAACACAACATCTGCAACTAAACACAACATCTGCAACTAAACACAACATCTGCAACTAAACACAACATCTGCAACCAAAAACACAACATCTGCAACCAAAAACACATCTGCAACCAAAAACACAACATCTGCAACCAAACACAACATCTGCAACCAAAAACACATCTGCAATTAAACATAACATCTGCAACCAAACACGACATCTGCAACTAAACACAGCAACATGTGTTTGCAGATGTTGTGTTTTGGTGTTTTTGTTTGTTTGTGACTCATTTGTCATTTTTTAAAAATAAAGTAATTAAACAAACAAATAAACAAACAAATAAACAAACGCTGTTGCTTCCTGAAATGGTCCAATCAGGAGCCAGAAGGCTGTAATGGAGGCGGGGTTTTGTTTTTCACGCTGCAGCGAGCCGTTACCGTCAGCTGCCACCGCCTTGTTTACATGTCTGCTCTCCCATCATGCACCTCTGCCATGGTGCTGCATGCTCCTGAGTCACTGAGCCATGTGACCTCAGGGAAGGAGGAGGTAGCAGACGAGGGGCTTTCCTGAGCTAAACTTAGTGGGAAGAAGTGAAACATGAGCGCATCCATCACTCCATCCTTCTCTCCAGTTTGTATGGAGACACATTAGTGCCAAAGCATCCATGAGTCCAATGATCTGAGTTTAAACGACTCAGGTGAGACTTCAAAGTGGGACGACGTGTTTCTGAGTTTATCGTTTCGTTTAAAACTGACGTTTTAAAACATCGGTGTCATCGCAGCGGCTTGCCCTCTGTGTTTGCTCTTTCATATAAAATCAAATGTTGGGCCTGTGATAAATAAGCTCTTATAATGAAGAACAACCACAGGTCCAACAACGTGGGACAGGTCCGTGTGTCCCCTCTCCTGCGCTGCAGGTTAGCATCGTCCTGCTCAAACATGAAGGCCACACAGAGCTGCAGGCTTTGACCTGAGCCCTGAGAACGAGCCGGACGCTCCCTGCCCTCTTCAGTCTGACGGCGCGGCGTCCTTGATTGGCTGGGACGGACCACCTCCATTGTGGTGGAGCTGTAACCTGCACGTGTGGACGGCACGTCCAGCAGGTTTCAGGGAGTGTTCCTGAGACTCATCTGCTGAAGCTCACGGTCATCGGCCTCATCCCACAGAGCGTCCTCCAGCTTCTCTGAGAACGCTGATGAACTGTTCACGGTGAGGAACATGATTCATGTTGGTGAAGCTCTGCCTCTCTGAGAACCTCTTTTTATCCTCGATCATGTGACCGAGCTGCTGACAGGTCACATGATCAGCTGGTAAATCTTCCTCCGCTTCTTCAGCACGAGCTTTTCTGAGATGGCTCATTCTCTCACTTTAATCTTTTGTTTTCTGTGTTCGATCACGAATAAAATATGAGCTCCTGTTTTCGTCCCGACTTTTTCAGGTTTGCTCTGAGCGGTGCAGTTCCTCTGACGTCCAGCAGAGGCAGCAGTGAGCCCGTCCCCATAGACCCCCATGTTAAACAGCAGATGTAAACATTTCACAGCCCGATACACAAACTGTTTTGGTAAACAATACTTTTACTTTGAATACTTGGAGTACATTTTTCAGAATGTGCAGAGGTGGCTTGACTGCACAGATGCATGCTGGGTAACGACCCTGGCCTTCGGCACTGATGGAGGCCCTCCGTCGGGCTGACCCGGGGTCAGGGCAGTGCCAGCTGATCCGGGGTTCGTTTGTTCCTCTGTTTGGCATTTCAACAGCGTTGCTGCAGCGAGTGGGTGCAGCTGCAGACGCTGTTCCGCTCTGTGGTCAGACGGGGGGTGGGGGTGATGCTGCCTTCATCCATCCCCCACTTCACTTCCTCTCAGAGAGAGAGAGAGGAAAGAGAGACGCAGAGAGAGAGACTGAAGGAGTGGAGGAGGAGGAAGCCATTTTGGGCCCGGGTGACATGTCTGCCTGCTCTTTGCTGCCTGCGCTGCCGGACGGACGCTCGCGCAGTTAGACCGGACGACTCGGTTTGGGGAAGTAAAAGCTGAGACGCTCGCAGCTCTTTGCTTTTCTGTCTTTCAGAGACGTCTGAGTCTTCACAGGAAGAGGCGGCGAGGCCCGTTAGTCAGACGGCGGGCTGAAGGAGAACAACGGCGCAGAAACTACGAGCCCGATCACTTCCTCAGAGGACGAGGAGCGAGCTCAAAGATCGCCTCTTTCTCTCAGATGTTAGCGTGCTCTGGGTCTGACAGCAGCCGGGCTGACGTCGTGCCTTTGAGCATCGAGCAGGATGAGTTCGGACCGCGTGCCGTCCAGGTCGGACATGATGGGGTGGAACCCGCAACAGCTGGCGGACTACCTGAGAAGGGTGAGGCCTCCGTCCGTACTGTTTGTGCGTCCTCGTGTACGTCCTCGTTTTCAGCTCCTCGGGATCCTCCGAGCGGCGGGGTCAGCTGACTCATGCTCAGACGGCGCCGTGAACCAAACCGAACGTTAGTGAGCAGCAGCTCACCTCAGAGGCTCAGGTGAGCTGCTGCACCTGCCCGACACGGAGCTCGATGAGACGTGGTGACCGCAGCTTCGGTGTTTGATTCCCTGTGTTTGAAACATTGGCGTAGCGTGCTGATCAACAACACTTCAGTAAAGCTCTGGCTCGCTGTTAGTGCAGTGACCTCACTGATGATGTCATTCAAAATGCAGAGGTGCAGTTCAGACGGTCAGTCAAACAATGGTAATAATGCAAACTTTCATGCGATCAGACGTGCAGCCAGCTTCATGTGTCAGCCCGATGCTTCTGGTGCTTTGTGCATCTGTAGTTAAAGGCTGGACTGAGTAACTGTCGTCGGCTCTGCCACAGCGTGATTGCGTACAGCTTTCCTGCTGATCGTAGGGATGGTGACATTTTTCTGCAGAAGTTCAAACGCTGTGACGTAACGACTCAGAGAAGTTTAACGAGGAAGTGTTTGTGATGCGTTTGGATAAAAGTCCCCGAGAACAAGGACAAAGGCAGCCGGGTGTCAGTTACACTTCAGAAGCAGCAGCGTTAGCCGTTAGCTGCTCGCGTCTGAAGGCGGCATGCATGAAGAGGAGTGAGATGTGACAAACTGCCGGGTTTCCCCTTCCTGTGCATCTCTTATAATCTAAACAGTTCGTCTTACTTTAACAGACTTTAACATCTGATCACGTCTGATTATTTTTAGGTCACTGAGCAGCAGTTTGATGGTGCAAAGTATCGGAGCAGGCAGGTGGAGCAGATGAAAGCTGTACGTCGGCGCAGAGCCGCAGGAAGTGTCGTTATTTTCCATTTGGGGTTTGATGGGGTTATTTAAGGCCTATGGTGTTTCAGCATGCGTGCTCGGAGGCAAGAATAGCAACATGTGGGAGATAATAACTGTAACTTGTTACAGACGCGGCCAAACATTCAAATCATGGGGTGAACTTCTGTAGAAGAAATCCCTGTGGGCTTATTTTCACTCTGAATGTCTCCTCACTGATCTCTGCACAACAAGCCTGCGGGACGTTCGCTCAGTCCCGTGCAGATCGTCCACCCCAGCATCCTCCTCTGTCACACGCTGTTCATGTCCTCCTTCGCTACATCCATGAACCTCCTCTGAGCTTCTTCCAAACCACCTCAGCCTCTCTGACTCTGATGCACTCGTCCCTTATCTCCATCTTCCACCTACTCCACCCTATCTGCACTCTGTGCTTCATCAGCATAAAAGACTGGCTCTATCAGCGCGACACAAAGTTTCCGAGCGATTCTTTTATAGCGTCTGATGTCAGAGGCTTTTAATGATTGGTGGATGCAACCCACAGACTCCTTTACCACTCAGGCTGCATCGTGTTCATTTATCAAATCTGTTCAAACGTGGGCTCGTTCTGCACCAAGAAGAAGAATCGTCATGACAACACGAAACGTGGAAAAGAGGCCGATGCCTGTTTGTGTCGAACCTCAGACCAGCTCTGTGAGCTCATCTCACTGATGCCGACGAGTCGCTCGTGCTTGGCTATGTTTTGAGAATCAGCAGGAAATCTGAGGAAGTCTGTGTGGGACAAAATGACGCTAACGCTTCAGTCCCGTCCATAAGCAGTTACAGCTGAAAGTCTGGAGCGAGGCGGTGTCGCCAGCAACTGTGACATCAGAAACCGATTCTTATCTTTGCTTTGCGTCACTGCGTGTGTGTGAAATGCACTATACACAGGTACACACACACACAGGTCTTTATCACCAGCTTCCACATTTATTTATAGTTTTCCCAGGTTATGATATGAACACAGTCTGACAGCTGCCGGTCCCAGCTGATTTCCCTGCTCCTCTCCGTCTCACTATAAAAAGGGAAGGAAACCATTATCAGTCCAAATCGCCATCAGCTGTTCTCACCGGCATCTCCAGCACCGCCCCGTTGAGCCCACTGCACCACTCCTCCCCTGCAGCCGTGCCCGGGACCACACCTCCGCCACAGTGTGTTAGTTTAGATGTTTCATATTCGCAGAATCGTCTGCGGAGAACATCACGTCCATACGTGAGGAAGAATCGGTATTTCCTGGAAGACAGAAAAGAATCGAATAAGAAACAGTGATAATAAAACAATAATAATAAATAGATGTGTTCATATTTGAATGATATGTCCCTGTGACGTCCCTGTTGCAGATGAATCTGTCCGGCTGTGACAAAGTCGTGCTGAAGCACTCCATCTCTGGTTCCAGATTTGTGGTGAGTTCAACTCAAGAAAATAAAACTGGAAAAGAAAAGAAGGGTGTAGGGAAGGATGTGACCCTGTTTGTTTTTGCAGAATCTGAGCGACAACGACCTCCAGAAATTCCCTAAACTTCATACTCCGTGAGTACTGCCCCCTGCTGCTGCGCTGTGGTACTGCAGTCGGCCTGGGCCACAGCTTTGATTGAGAGACATTTTACTGGATCAGTACTGTTAACAGAAAGTCTTCACTTGTAACCAAAGCTGGTGTTTGATGTTAGATGTGCTGATTATGTGGTATAGTCTGAACGCTGAGGGAGACCCAGGCGAGGGTTAACCACACTGTGACGTCGTGTATCCATGTCTCTGCAGGATGATCTCCAAACTCAACAGTGAAATCAACAAGAAGGAGAAGAGGGGAGGCTTCTTTATTAAAAAGTACGTTCATGTTCTGCTTATAACAACAGCCTGTGCTTTAATCGTGGCAATGAAACGACAGTCTGGTAACCACTGGTGTCTCCTATACATCTGTTCAAGCACAAAGTCCAGATAGGGCCAGAATACTGTTGGACTGTGTTCATAGAAGAACCTGTATCTTATTCTGAAAGGCTCGCTCATGGAGCACGCCAGCAGACAGTGAAGGTTGATTCACACAAACCGTTTTCTGAGAAACGCATCACCTCATGTTAATCGCAAAATTCATGTTGCGTTGCTAAGCAATGGCTAGCTGGCTAACGTTAGCTTATTTGCTTGCTAGCTTTATTGCTGGTAAAACACTGTCTGAATTAGCGACTGACCGACCTGTCAAACTACTTTAGCAGCTAAAATGATCGTAACGTTAAATAAGGGTCGATTTTAGCATCACATGTCTGAACAAACAACCACCTGAAACGCCTCCGGGCACTGATTTGTTGTTAATGATTTCAAACATTTATCAAGACTTTGCTGAGTACATGAAACTGATGCAGACTCTGAGCAGCACGCTGACGTTAGCTCGCTGGTTGCTGTTATAATGTGGTTTGTGTGAAATTGTTTGCTGAATGGTGCGAGCCAACATTTCATGCTAGCTGTCGTCTGTCTTAGAGGCACACGCTGTACTGGGAGCTCTGTCACGGCCAGCTTATTTACACGAATAACAACATACAGACTCACGTTTCTTTATATTAGAGTTTATCTCTAAGTGAAGTCTAAAAGGGAAAGTTGACTTCTGTTGTTGCTTAAAGACTGTTTTTCTGGATGTTTGCTTGATAAAACTTAAATTAGTATCAGAAGAAGGTGCTAAAACTTTTACAGTTGATTCATAAAAGAGCTTTGTTCGTGTTTCCTGCACACTGTTTTTTGTCTTTGTGGTTATTTTACATCTATTTAAAAACATCACCTGAGCAGCGCTGAGGTTTGACTCAGCTCTGACTTTCTCACACCTTTTTTTCTCACAGGACGTCCAAATATCAAGAACCAGGTAAGAATTTATTAATGTTTAATGTTTCTACACAGAGCCATGGATGGTTTGAATAATCGTCGCATGTATTAGTTGTTTCAGAATAAAATCCTTTGTAATGTGGTGGAATTTTCAGTGTAGTTTCCATCAGACTGCGTTCACCTCCGTCACACCAGATCAGAGTTCCTGATATGTGAAACTTAAACATAATGTTGGGTGTGCTGCCGTTTTACGGGGACTTTCCAATCGAACAGAAGCAGGAAGTGTTTGTGATGAAGTGTAAATATTTTATTTTGACAAAGCTGGAATAAAAGTTCACAGGAAATAGAAACAACAATAAAAACAGGTTAGCATTATCACATAGTTTCGCGATGATGAGTAAGGATCTGTAATAGATATTTACCTAATTGCAGTATTATTACGAAGTCTGAAAGCTCGTCGTGTCGTCAGTGATTTGAGTCTCTGTGATTATTTCTTCGTCACATCTGGAAACACAGATGCTAACCTGCTGCTTTCTCCTCTGCAGAAATCAACTCTGAGCCTCAGGGATGGGGCGAAGACGAGTTTGTGAGTTGATCGATTTATTTACTGAATAAAAACAAAATTCATGATGTCGCAAACACCATAAAATACACATGAGAGCGATGACAGAGGTGACATTAGATAGAACACATAAATAATAATTACACAAAGATGATTCATTATTGTACACATTTACATTTTAAAGGATATACATGTGTTAGACGTCCACCCAACACAAGCTTCTCTCTGCGTTTCCTCGGTCAGGACGATGAATTTGACGATGACTACGAGAGTCCGTACAGCGACGATGACGGCAGCGGGGGAGACTACGAGTCCCCAAACGATGACCAGGACGCGGGTAACGATTACGAGCCGCCTCCTTCTGAACCCGCAGAGGACCACAAGCTGTGCCCCCCCCGGCCCATCGGGGACGGGGATTACATTGGTACCCTCATGAGTTCACACACGCCAGAAAATATTACCATCGAATCATCATTTGGGTCATTTCTGACTCCAGACGCAGTCATCGAGTTTGTTTCAGTGTTTGTAACAGAGATGAAAATAACGACCAAACACGCTTTATAAACGTGTGTGTGTGTGTGTAGACAACCATGTGTCCCGAAGTCAGCCCCCCGCTGTGTCTCCCCGCCCCCCCGTCTCTACGCCACCATCTCGGATGGTGAGTCAAGCTTATCGTAGTACCGAGTGTCTCCACAGAGGGCGCCACACATACTTTAGAATAGTTTGTTAAGTATTTGCTAAGTGTGTCTGTGTGTGTTTGCGTGTGTGTGTGTGTGTGTGTGTGTTATCAAAGCAGCCCATGGACGCTCGCAGAGACCCCTCCCCTCATTGTGGTCCACGACCTCCTGGAAAGCGTGAGTAACTTCCTGCAAACACGCTGATCACATGACATGTTCTCAGGTCATGTGATTCCTCTGGGCTCCTTGTTAAAGCTGCTCTTCATGTGTTTGTGTTCAGTGCCTCCTGAGCCACCGCAGGTCTTTCGTCACATCAAACCAGGCAGAGGTCCAGGATCCAACTCGTCCCCCATCAGAGGTAAATGACCTCACCTGATCTCGGCCCGCTGACTCACCTGTGCAGGCCGAAAGGGCTGGAGGAAATCCCTCCCACGGTGGCCTGTCCCACCGAAACATAAAGAAAAACAAACAACACGACTGAACTTTATGTTTGGAATCAAACTGTGAATGACGTTTGTTTTATCATCGTCACAGGACCGAACAACACGCGCGACAAGGTGAGTTTACAAAACACTTTGTACACATGACAAACCAGAAAAACAACACACGGATGAAGAATTAGACCCGAGCAGCTCCACACGTCGCACGCTAACGTCACACGCTAACGTCACACGCTAACGTCACACGCTAACTCTGATCTAATGTTTCACTATGTTCATATTCAAACATGTACTCACATTCATTTTCTGCTTATTGCAGCCGAGCGGACAACCTTGGAGGTGTGTACACACACACACAAACACACACACAGACACACACAGACACACACACACACACACACACACACAGACACACACACACACACACAGATACACAC
>NW_005187667.1:410247-425898 GCF_000239375.1 Pundamilia nyererei | reverse complement strand
ACACACACACACACACACACACACTCTTCTACGTTCAGTTTTCAGTAATTCTTTAATCTTTTCATAGATTGTAAATAAGCAGATTTATACTTTTAACGTCTTTTACAAAGAACAAACATGCGTAGCTCCTGTCCTATGCTAAGGTAATAAGACAGTAAGTGTATACATCTGTGTACACTGACTACAGCGCCGTGTGAGGATTTCCATCTCGGCGCCCCAACTCAGGGTTAGCTTCATCCTCTGTGGCAGCTCTGCCGTGGGGTGTACCACAGGGATCTATGATTGGACCACTCCTGTTTTCATTGTATCTCCTGCTACTGGGTGGGATCTTCTGAAAACACAACATTTCATCTATACGCGGACGACTGGCAGCTTTGTCGTCTCTGTGGGTCTGCTGCCTGATTGTCTCAGTCATGTTAAGTCACGGAGGCTCTAAATGTTTACATTTTAATGAACGTAAAATGAATTTTATCCAGTCCCAGTCATTCCTCAACTCTCACCCCAACCAATCACAGCAGATGGCCCCGCCCCTCCCTTAGCCTGGTTCTGCCGGAGGTTTCTTCCTGTTAAAAGGGAGTTTTTCCTTCCCACTTTTGCCAAAGTGCTGCTCATAGGGGGTCATATGATTGTTGGGTTTTTCTCTGTTTGTATTATTGTAGGATCTACTGTGCAATATAAAGCGCCTTGAGGCGACTGTTGTTGTGATTGGGCGCTATATAAATAAAGTTAAATTGAATTCCTCTGGTACCCCAGATGTTGACTCTGCTGCACTGACCCTGAAGAGCTCAGTTACTAATCTTGGGGTAAAAATCGACTCTGCGCTTAGTTTTGATGGCAGTGATGAAATCTTGATTCTATCACCTCAGACGTTTGTGGGGGGTCGAGCCTTTTCTCTCCAGGCTTTTGAAACCTGCCAGGTCTCTCTGTCACGCCCGCAGCTGGTTTTAACTGGTAAAAGAACATCTGAGCACCTCCTTACACTGGCTTCAAATTCAATTTAAAATCCTTTTACTGGGTTTTAAATCCTTAAACGCTCTGCTCCTGTATATTTACCCCCCCTCGTTCACGCCGGTCAGCTGTTGCCGCTACATCACAGCTGAAATTGAAGCTTTGGATCTTCCTCTTCACATCAGGCAGTCTACCTCAGTGCTGGTCTTTATTCGCTGACTTGTTATTTATTGTTATTGTGTTTGTTACTGTCATGTTTGTGCTGTGTAAATAAATGTTGGTGTGTTGGTGCATGCAGGCCACCGCAGGAGGATCCGCCCACCTTTACCAAACCTCCTCTGCCCTCCACCAACATCAACAGGAGCAACTCCTCCGCCCACCTCTCACCCAGCAGGTATCACCTGAAGATAAACGATTCACTTTGATGTTTACAGTTTATTTAATTCAACGTTTATTTGTAGCAAAATATTTTTATTTAACAGCTGAAGGATGATGTTTGAAAAATAGTCACGTTTGGTTTGTTTGTTTCAGCAGGACGGAGAGGAGACCGGTACGACACACACACACACACACACACACACACACACACACACACGTAAATATAGTTTATTTATTTACTGTCACCAGGTTTAATATCTCTGGTTAAACAAATGAACATTTTAAATCGTGTTTCTCTGAGTTAGATGAAGACATCTGTTTGTATTCATGTCCTCGTCTGAGGTTTGTAACATTGGGAAATAAAAGTTAAATTCTTGTGTTTTTCTTTTTTTCCTCAGCAGCTGCCAGACGAAGGTGAGGTTTTTCATTTTTTCCAGATTTACTTCCTAAATAAAAAAAACATTAAACTTTGTTACTTGTTTAAAACGTGCGTGTTTAAATCTGTTCTCGCTGTTTTTCCCCTTCAGTGTCAAACAGCAACACTTTCCCCCTTAGCAAGCCTCCCCGGCCCGGACCCCCGGGCCCTCCCACTGGAGACAAAATGTGAGTGACCGTTAGACCATAAGATTTCTGTTTGTGGTGGTTTACAAAAACACAAACCTTTACAAGTTTAATTTTAAGTGAAAAATAGAGAATATTTCATGGTAAACTTATTTTTATTGTTTTTAACAGGACTGGATCGCTGCCACACAAACTGCAACCTCGTAAGAAGAAAATTAGTTTGACATTTTGTGAAATACACTTTTTCTCAGAGTGTAAATACATCTGTCCTTTCACAATAAAACTCCAGAAATCGATCTGAAACCAGTGAAAAGGTTTAAAATGCCTCTGTGAGCGTGCTCAGTTTGTCCAGCAGACCAGAGATGAAACAGCTTTAATGATTCATACATTAGAATAAACAGATTTATGAATAACAGCACAAATTTATACAAAATGATTTCTTAAAAGTTAAATCAACATGGAGCTGCACTGATGTCCAGCAGGGGGCGACTGCTCTTTTAAATAAAATATTTGACTATGGCTCCATCAGAGTCACAGTTGAAACACACAGTGGGTAAAAGGTCATGTGAGGTTAGCTGTGGGTTGGTTTGGGCCGTGGTTTGGTTGAGTCCTCAGGACATAGAATAGAATAGAGTAGAATAGCCCTTTATTGTCTTTGCACATAGACATGATAAATGAATGTAAAGTGATGGTAGTGTGATTGTGTGTTTTTGTGGTGTTGCAGCGATGCCGTCGGGCAGACAGTCAGTTCGTCCTCCTCCATCTGCAGCAGGATACACACAGGTAACACTAAAATACACACGCGCTTGTCTTTGTGACACGTGGGCACCGAGGGTCACATAAACAGTATGAGGTCCATACTGATCAGAACCTTTTAAAGAGGAGCAGCGTGAGTTACTGACCCACGGTCAGTACTGCACACAGAGGAAGTGTTTCACAATAAAAGCTTCATCAAGAAATGACGGTTTCTATCAGACAGTTTTTAATTTAAAATACAGGAAACGGCACAGATGTTTTTGTTTGTATTTGATTTAATATATGTACTTTTAACGACAACAACAACAATAATAATAATTACAACAATGTTCTGGGTGATGTTCTTCAGTGTGAACAGCAGGTGGTGCTGTTTCCTTTGTCTTTGCTGAAACACACACAGAGCTCGTCATCAGAGGGTTTATTACTGTGCGTGTCTGTGTGCAGGAGCTGGACCCTCGCTGGTATGTGGGTAAAGTGACCCGAGGTCAGGCTGAAGGATGTCTGAAACGAGTCCGCAAGGTACCAGGAACAGAGCGTCATAATAAAAGTTTCTGTTATTCAGGCTTCAAACTTGTTTATCAGGACTCAGTGGAGCAGCAGTCACATACCCAGCACGCTAACACTGTGGTCTTAACATTTTAAATCCTGTGTCTCATCTAGGATGGGGCGTACCTGGTGAGGGACAGCACCCGGCAGCAGGCGAACCAGCCCTTCACCCTGATGGTCTACTACCAGGACAAAGTCTACAACATCCAGATCAGGCAGCAGAACCAGCAGTTCGTGCTGGGAACCGGACTCAAAGTCCAGGAGGTAAAATCCTGGATTCTTCAGTCATACAGCCAACATGTCTGTTTACTTCAGGCTTTCTTATTCACGTTTGCAGCAGATTTCAGTGTTCAGGGCACTTTAATCAGCTACAGAGGTTTTCCACATGATGTCATGTGAAGCTCACTCAAGAGCTGTCCGCCATATTGGACCTGACAAGGAGTTTTGATCACGTCCAATCACTACATACGTGAAATCATCACTACTTTTTCTCCCATCACAACAGATACAAGCATCAGATAAACTGTGTGACTGCATCTGTTTCAGCTTTTACATTTATAGTTTCCTTTTCTGTCTCATCATCTTCATCAGCCTCCTCCAGGACCACCCTCCTCCTCCTCACCTGAACTTAGGCTTCTGACATGACAAATCAATCTTGTCTGTTATCACAGTGTAGACATGCGACCCTCCGTCTCTGGACAGCTGACAAGAGACGACTAAACAACATCATAATGTCACAAGCTAACATCACGGCAGCTAACATTACACTAAAGCTTAAACTGTGGCGAAGCTTACATGTGCTAACAGTAGCTAAGAGTAGCTAGCAGCAGCACCTACGGGCAGAGACACACAATGCTCGGACACAAGTCACTACATGTTGTTCTCTGTGTGATTGTGTATGTGACAATATAAGTGCACAGAGACATGTTAACCTGAAAATGTAATAAAGATCAGGGAAATACCTGAAAGTGACCGTATCCAGTGACTCCAGGTCCAGTTGCTGTGTTTCTTGTAAACACTGAGAAGCATCCAGACTTTTGTTGGCCTTCATAACTCGTCCAGTACAATTTGAGGGGTTGTTGATATAAATGCTGTGATGTCAGAGCAAATACCAAGGTTACCTAACAACATCAGTAAAGTTCCACCTTCAGCGTTCACCTGTAATAACTGTGTTTGACCTGTAGGGGGAGGTGTAATCTAACTGTGTCTTGTGTGTCCAGTCCTTCCCGTCAGTCAGTGACATCATCAGCCATTATTCCCAGTCTCCTCTGCTGCTCATCGATGCCAAAAACCGGAGCGCCAGCCAGCAGAACCAGTGCATGCTCTCAGACCCGGCAGGATACTACATGGGTGGCCAGAATTGGTCCTGACCGGACTGAACCGGATCAAACTTGGATCGAAGCGGCACGGCTGAATTTTGCAGCAGAGGGAAACGGTTAGATTTACAATGAATGTTCAAACGCCACTAGCGGCTGTGCTAAACGTCTTCCTGTTTCCAGGAAGGCGTGCTGTGTGGCGCCAGAGGAAAATGTTGGATTTTTGCACATGTTGCTTCAGTTGTTTGTTTGCCTTTTTGTGTTCCTCAGTTTTTACGGGTTTGTGACAAAAAAATGTCCCTTTGAATCTTAAGAAGAGTTCTTAAAAGTTTTAGCTTGTCTTTGGGATTTCTGTCAACACTCGATGACGCTGGGCCAAATCTACAGCCTTCACTTAAAATACTTTCAAACTAAGCCGCCTGTTTCTGTCAGAAGAGTTTCCTGTACGTCCTCACCTCCACGTAACCTGTGCTTCACTGTTCACCTGTCTGTCCCAGCTGTCCTCAATAAAACCATCATGTGATGTCATTCGTGTCTGGATTTCTTTAACAAAGCACAAAAACCTTCATCTTTATATTTTTCCACCTTCTGTATCACCTGATGATAAAAGACGGAAGCAGCCAATGCTGACGTGCCTTAAACCTGCATTCTTTGTAATGTCCAGCAGGGGGCGACTGTACAAACGTCTGGCCTCTTCTTCAGAGCTGCTTTAATTCTTCATGATTCAGACTCAACACGCTGCAGGAAACATTCATCAGGGCTTTGCTCTATTTAGACATGACATCATCATGACATCATCACAGCTGCTGCAGATGTGTGGGCTGCATCATGATGACACACCAGCCTGAGACGATCTGAGCTCCCTCTGTGCACAGCTCTGTGTTCGCAGCTCAAACGTGACGTCGTCGCAGGACCTGGACCCGCAGCGCAGCAGAGCGCGGCGCAGGACGGTGCAGCAGAAATGGAGGAAGAGAAAACATACTCAGTCGTCTGTTCATGTAAATCATTATTTTTAAATTAACGACACACACAGTATCAAAGCTGTGTGAAGAGTGTGTTCAGACGCAGAGGGTACGAGGAGGGGCGGGTCTGACAGGTTATAAGCCAATGAAAACACTGCAGGTAATCATTAGAATGATTTATTGGCCCAAACTTAGCCGACACACACATCATGCCCATATCGTGGTCTAAACCAATCAGAGATAGTCAGGGGCGGGACCTCTCTATTGCCCAAGGTAAGATGTTCAGATATTGGCTGTATCCCAATTCAGCGTCTGCAGCCTTAAAGGCCGCATTTTAAGGCCGATTACGTAACTGCGACAGACGAAGGCTGTCCCAATTCAAAGGCTGCTCGAAATGCGGCCCTCAAATGCGTCCTTCATTTCCCTGAACTTTAAGGATGTGGTGGTGTAGACTTCGTGGCCCAACATATCCCAGAATTTTGGGAAAAAAACGGTGGATGAGGGGCAGCCGAAGAGTAAACTTTAAGTACTGAATATTATGTCACTTATTGATGTGCAAATGTTTAATAACGAAGAACATTAAACATTCCTGTTGGTTGGCCACATGTCGGCAAAGTCATGTGACATCAGTGACGTTTGTACTAACTTGGTTTTAAAGCCTTTACTTTAAATACACGCCGTTCAATAGCTGAGCTTAATCAGAGAATGATCAAAGCTCATGTAGCAACAAACAAATGAACACAAGATTTTCTCCTTCATTTCTGTCAAACACAGCTGTATGACACGTTTCCAGCTGTTAGTATCATGGTTGCTAGGCAACCTGGGCAGCGCGACGGAGGCTAGACCGTCCCATTTCACAAGCCTCGCACTTCCGGCCTTAGCGGTCTTTAAGTACGCGGCCCTTGAGGACCGTTGAGGCTGCAGACCCTGAATTGGGATACAGCCTTTGAGATGTTCAGTTTGAAGCCTTTGAGGCATTTTTAATTTAGACTTTCTTTTTATTTCATATGTCTTGAGATATTTTAAGTTTAAATTTCAGCTCAGTGAAACACTTTAAGCACAAGAACCTTTTCAGTAACGTGTTTTTTGGACTATAAGGTGCAATTAAAATCCTTTCATTTCCTCAAAAGTGCGCCCTATGTATGAATTCTGGTTGTGTTTACTGACCTCGAACTGATTTGATGTGCTACACGGCGCTCAAAGCAGTTAAAATGTTTAGCACGACTTTGCTAAGCTACGAACCCGCAACGCTCGATGGAGCGTTACAGCTACTGTAGTCAGGACCCTCGCGGAGTGATACGTACCGTGCTTCAACATAATATTACTGTACTGTGCGTGCATAAGGAGCCCAAATTGGCTCCTGCTAAGAGACATGGTTATGAAGCTTCAAACTCTATCAGTCGCGCAGCATGAGAACAGAGCAGCTGTGAGAGAGTTCAGCATGAATGAATCAATGGGTAAAGTTTGACTATTTTTATAATCCGGTGCCCTAAAAATACGGTAACGTGTAGAAATGAGCTCCAAATAAAGAACTTTGTGTTGACAGATTGTTAATCATTCATCAATGTTGTCTGTATGGGCAGCAGTTTAAAAAAGTCTACATGTAAAGCTGAAGTGTTCAGTGATGCGGTTGAAAAATTTGGGAGCACCAAAGAGAAAAAGTGCAACTGTGGGAAAACATTAGTCTCGAGCCCTGCAGCTCCCACTGCACCCACAGTCCACAGCAGCTTCTACACCAGCTCCACCATCTAGAAACTTTCTGCTGCCTCCTTTTTCTTTCTGGTCTTTGCGCCGTAAGTCATGTTTTCTCTTCTCGCTGTCTCAGCTTCCACGAGGCTTTCATCGGCGGATCTTCCTCATGGTGCTGAGCTCCTCCACCACGCTGACGGAGTGATCGTGTCCTGCACACGACTCAGTGGGGGTGGGGGGTACACTGTGTCACCATCCACCTGTCAGTCAGAGAGGCCACGCCCCTAATAATGCAAACATGAACCCTAATACAGGTAAGTTATGGAACACAGTTGCTATCCGGTCGTTAAGTGATGACGTGACGAATCCTACTTCCGGGTCTAAAGTAGTCTGCGTTTAATATGGCTTTTGTGTTGTTAACATGTTTAATGTTTTGTATTTTCTTCTATTTAATCTCAAAAAGCTCCTAAAACAGTCAGTGATCACTGTTGACCTCTCTCAGCTTTTATTACCGCTAATCATTTATTTAAGCTCAGTTTTTAAAACCTTAGGATGTAACTACAGCTCAGCCCATGCAGCAGTATATGAATGACTAACCTCGTATTGTGGATGGATTATCTCAGTTGTTCTCCTGGCTGAAGTTTGGTCCTTTTACAGCATCCTGCCATGCGATTACATTTGTTCCTGACCACTTTTATCGAGTGGAAAAAAAGTTAGCTTGTTTATATTATGCTAACATAGCTGTGTCGCTAGCGGTCACGTAGCACATCATTATATACCAGCTAGCCAAACTTCAGTAACCCTACAAACGTCACTGCTGTTTAGTTTTCTGTCTTCATTTATGTTGGAAGTGATAACAGAGCTGTACGTTTGAATTTGTTTCCAAAACCCCGCAGTCAGGACATGCTATATTGTATTTAGATGGAAACTAGCGAGCTAACTCCCTGCTAACTTCTAACTCCTTTAAATGTCATAAATTCCGTTTTCATGGATGCCTGGATGTTAAACTCAGTTGTTACACCTGGTAGAGCAGAACGCTGATCATTTTATTAAAGATGAAAGACTTTAGACAGTTTTTAACTCTCAGTAATGCCACAGTGATCGTTTGATATATGGACCTGCAGTGGAGTTTAGGCCCAGACACGGCTAGTGACGTCAGACTTAACGACCGGACAGAAACCAGTTGGTGCATCAGGCTGTAAACAGCTTTATTTGAACTCTGCTGCCTCTGCTGGACGTCGGAGGAACTGCAGGCTCTGACAGGAGGATGGTCACATGACAGCGCAGTCACATGACAGCCATGAGGACAGTTATTACACAAACATGGGCTCAGCTCCGTCCTCATGCATCTGCTCACTCTGAACAAACTCCTTCAGGCTGTAAAGTAACTGAGTAAAGTAGAAAGTTGTGTGTGGCAGCTTTGCAGCATCAGGATCATGACCTCCGTGTTGCTCCATCACTCAGGACTTTGTGATGGAGCTGCTGGACTGAAGCCTCAGACCCGAGCTCGTGTCTGCTGACAGACGATCGTCGGGGCGTCTGCCACAGATCAGCTGAGCAGTTAGAGCCACAGTGAAAACGAGCCCTCGTTGGGAGGCGCGCTGAAGCATTTACATGAGAATGTGAGTTATTTTGATCGGGCCTGCAGACATGCTGACTGTCAGCGTGTCGGGGGACGTCTGCAGAACAAAGGGCTCGGGCGACGCCTCAAACAGCAGCTGCAGAAACGACTCAGGGTCTGTGAGGAGGTGAACGGGCAGGGGTCACAGACACGCTCTTTAGGAACACGACAACGCTTTCAGCATTTTATGGCTTACAAAGTTCATCGAGTGGGAAAGTCACGGTCACAGGAAATCACCGTAAACACACCAATAAACAAATATCAGTGTTTCAGTGTTTGCAGAAGCTGAGTGAGCTTTAACCCTCATCCACAGCCTCACAGGGCCAGCTGTGAACAACAGCAAACAGACATTCAACAAGAAAAAGACTCAGAATTAAGAACTGAAACCATGAACATATTTGAATTTTCAGAGTTTAAAATGTCTCAAATGCAGCTGAAGAAAGCAGCGACGCAGCGGTGATGAAGCTGTGAGATCAGAGCTGCGTCTGTTCCCCTCTGCAGGGTCGAGCTGGCGTCTGCATTCGATCCTCCTGATCTGCCCCGGGGCAACAAGTCAACCTGTTCTTATTCAAATCAGCCCACTCCTCGCGCTCATGCCCCAGCAGCCAATCGGCTCGTACAGGGGGCGGGGCAGCAGGGTATAAGTGTCTCAGGTGAGCAGCAGGTGTATGGAGCAGACAGGTGCAGGCAGACTGGAAGAAGCAGCAGCATGGCGTCCTTTGTGCCGGAGCGTGGCCCGTCCCCCCCCGTCTGCAGACGTTCGCTGCCCCAGCAGGAGCTCCCATCTCTGGGCCTCGACCCGTCCGACTTCAGCCTGTACGGCCCTCTGTCTCCACCTGCGTCCAGCCCATCGGCGTGGCTCCAGCCGGCCCACAGCTGCAGCTTCGCCTCCAGCCTGGACCAGAACTTCGCCGCAGGATGTGCACCGGGGCTGCCCCCACCCTTCAGGGATTTCCACCCTCATCTCTACGAGCTCCAGAGGAGCATGCCCTGGTTCTCCCAGGACGAGATGCTGAGCTTGGTCCGCCCGCCATACTCTTACTCTGCCCTCATCGCCATGGCAATAAAGAGCGCTCCAGAGCAGCGGCTGACCCTCAGCCAGATCTACCAGTACGTCTCGGACAACTTCCCCTTCTACGGCCGCAGCAAGGCCGGCTGGCAGAACTCCATCCGCCACAACCTGTCGCTCAACGACTGCTTCCAGAAAGTTCCCCGGGACGAGCGCGATCCAGGTGAGGCGAGCACACCTGAGCTCTGAGGCTCTGATTCGTCAGAGACAGGAAGATGTTTTGTGCTTTGTTTCCAGTATAAACTCCGTTTCTTCATCCAGGTTTTGTCTGAAAAGTTTGATTAACCTTCCTCCTCCTCTTCCTCCCTGCAGGTAAAGGGAACTACTGGACTCTGGACCCGAACTGTGAGAAAATGTTTGACAACGGAAACTTCCGCCGCAAGAGGAAGAGGAAGAACGACTGTGAGACCAATGAGAAGAAATCTTCCTCCTCTTCATCATCACCGTCCTCCTCAGAGCCCAGCCCAAAAATTCCCATTGTGCACAGCAGCAGCAGTTACAGCACGGAGCCGCCTCCTCTCTCAGACGCTGCGTCCAACCTCAGCAGCTTCCTCTGCCACCTCCAGGACTCCCTCTTCCTCGTTCCTCCTCTTCCTCCCTCCTCTGCACCTTACATGAAGTTACCAGAGCAGGCCTTCCCGTCGCCTCAGGGGTACACGTCTTCTTATTCGCCCGGTGCCGTGGTGCCGCAGTGGGACACCAGCTGCTCCTCTCCATCCTTCTACACCTCGCCGCCTCCTCTCTTCTCGTCCTCCCAGGCCAGTCCCTTTAACTTCTGCCCGCTCCCTGACCCTCAGACTGGCTCCCCGTCACTCTACACTGAGCTGCAGACGCCGTCCTGTCCTCACGTGGAGCTCCAGGAGACGCAGCAGCTGCAGCAGCTGCAGGCCCAGAGCCAGCCTCTGTTCTCCGGGGGCTTCAGTGACTCTCTGCCCCTCGACTCGCTGGTCCTCCAGCACTGAAACAGACTAGCCTGTCCGCCCTGAAAAGTTTCTATTTATCTTTTTTATACTTTCACAACTTTAGGATAAGTGAGAAAACGTGTAAATATGAGTGAATGTTGGTGTTTGGAATTAAAAAAACCATTTAAGTTTAAAACAATGTTTTTGTTCAATGTCTCCAAACATGTCAATGAAACGTTTAACTGCACAAAAACAGAATTTGTAAAAAGTCACTTTTAAAACCAAAAAGTAAAGAGAAGAAAAGACTTAAGTAAATGAGATTTAATCAGTATCTTAAATTTTTTATCTCTTAAAATAAAAATAACCATAATTAAACTTTTACACTGCATTAAATTATAGCTTATTACAGGTTATATTTAAATTATAAGAACAAAAGCAGCTGAGTTTAGCTTTAGCATGAGTTTTGCTGCAGGTTTTTTTTTAAAACAATACTGAATAGCTAAACTTCATTGAAGTACAGTAGATGTTTGCTATTCATACAAATTAAAAGGGGGAAATGAATAGCGACGCTTTATTTTAGCTTCTGGTGTTTTTGTGTAGCTAACATTGAATTTATATGAAGCTGATTAGCATCTCTGGGTAACTTTAGCTGCTGAGCTAGTTCTTTAGTTTTAGCGTGTGAGCAGCTGTCTTTGCAGAACTTTAGCAATGAAATTAGCATTTAGCTTACAGGTTTTCAATTAGAATGTCTCTATAACATTAGCAGTGTAGCATAGCAGTGTAACTAGCCCCTTTTTATAACTTTAGTTAATGGTTATGTTAGCTGTACAGTTAGCATATTTAAATGATTATGTTAGCTAGATTTAGCTGTAAAGATGGCCTCTTTCTATGAGTGTATAAGACGTTAGCATCTTTATGTAGTTTTAGCTTAAAGGTCTGTCTGTTCTTTATCAGCAGCTGTTTAAAATCACACAGTTCTTGAGCAAAAGTCGTCCAGTAAGATTAAGACGAGTCTTTGGAGGTCTGTGGTTCTTTTGGGGTCTTTGGAGTTTTTATACGTTTCTGTTTGGGAGCAGTGTTGCCAACTCCTCAGTAAGGAAAATTGCTATTGGCTGTCCTAAAAGTCGCTAAATGACGACATTGCCTAATTTGCATACTTGCTCATGGCTCTGTAATTTTAACAGACACTGTAGATGAGAGAGATATAACATTGTGGAAGAGACATAAAGTGAGTAAAAAACACCCTAAAAGCATTTAGAATATATTTAAAACCACAAATTAAATTTCTTTTAGCAATTATTGTTTTTTTTTATGTCACAATTCCAACCCTGCGCTTTTATCTGGACTTGGGACCGTGAACACCACAAAAGTGACCCGAAATAGGCACTCTGGTGGAGTTACTTTCCATGTGTGTGTTTAAGTTTTAAACCTTGTGATCCATAAAATGTAACATTAAAGGAAGAACATTTTTAACCATTAACAATCAGACTGGACATAGCAAGCCTTACCAGAAAGCTTCATTTGAAATCGGATGTACAAGAGGGACTTGAGGCTTTGCGAGGACATCCGATTTCTGACTGACTGAGTGGTGTTCAGTTAACAACCTCCAACTGAACACCACGAAAACTAAAGAACTTATCTTGGACTTCAGGAAGGGCAGAGCAGACCCGGCCCCACTTTACATTCACGGGAACTGTGTGGAGAGGGTACACTCCATGAGGTTTCTGGGCGTGCAGATATCTGATGACCTCTCCTGGACTGCAAATACTACAGCGGTGGTTAAAAAGGCCCAGCAGCGTCTCCACTTTCTGAGAGTGCTCAGGAGGAACAACCTGGAGGAGAGGCTGCTGGTGACATTTTACAGAGCCACCATAGAGAGCATCCTAGCGTACGGCATAACAACATGGTATGCAGGGTGCTCAGCTGCAGACAGGAAAGTACTGCAGAGGGGCATCAACACAGCCCAGAAGATCACTGGCTGCTCTCTGCCCAGCCTGGAGGTCACTGCAAACTCTCGGTACCTCAGCAGAGCTGGCAATATCATCAAGGACCACTCTCACCCCAGCAACCAACTGTTTGAACTATTACCGTCAGGCCGACGGTACAGGTCACATAAAACCAGGACAAACAGATTCAGGGATAGCTTCTTTCCCAGAGCTATCACCGTAGTAAATAAGCACAAAAACAATTGAACCTATTCCATACCGTCACTGTCATTATATTATGCTGCTATTCATACTGTCATTATATTAATGCTGCTATCCTGTATATATTGTACATACTATTGTTTGAGTACTTACGATTGTTTTTTTGTACTTTTTATATTTTACATTTATATTTATTATTGAAACTTGCACCAAGGGAGTGGCACTCCAATTTCGTTGTACTCTCTACAATGACAATAAAGGCTATTCTATTCTATTCTATTCTAAGTTTGCAGTGATGGGAATGATGTATTTTAGTGCACTGATTTATTTTTGACAAAGAAAAATGTACATGAACCGCTGCTCCCACCATGCGTTACAGTCGGGGGGACAGCGGCTTCGCTCATGCGCGATTCATTTGCAGTTTGTACGCGTAGGGATGAATATCACCTGCTCTGACAACTGCTGAGTGAGGACTAGCTGTGAGCACTTTGGCACGGTCTGAAAACTCGCTAAATAAAGCAACACAGTCACTAACTTGGCAACACTGTTTGGGAGTCTGTGTTAGCATTGGGGGTTTCTGTAGGTCTCCGTAAAGCACCCCTCCAACAGCTAAACCCATCTGTTCGCTGATAGACCATGTGCACGTTAGCATATGCTACTTCCGGTGCAGAAACTCCTGTGGGGAGCCAAAGCCATATTAAACACAGACTACTTTAGACCAGGAAGTAGGATTCGTCGCGTCATCACTGAACAACCGGATATAGAGATGTGCTTCTGAATGTGGACGATGTGTCTTCTGCTGCAGTGATGCAGTTCTGCTTGTGTTGAGTGATGTAAACAACTGATCGATCTAAACTCTTTAAACGTCAAAACTGATCATTAGACTTTTTATGACACAACAGTGGTGAGTGTTCCCACCTCCTGCTCTTTGTAACTTAACGCCATCTTTCCGTTTTCCAGTTTTGGACATGATTGTGGAGGATATATCTTCACAGTAGCGATTGACCGCAAAGTAAAGCTACCGGAAATGTACAACCCCACATCCGGTCTCAAACCAGGAAGTTAGCATTTTCTCGTGCACAGGGTCAATTGGATTGTTAAATTTGTCATTGACTTGACATTGACCAATCAGCTGAAAGGAAGAAAAATCTGGTCAAAATTTGTACTTGCAAGTTGAAATCCACACGCAGCCAGGAAACCTGAGCGCAGAGTTTTACTCGTAGTTTTTTGCTTTGTAAGCAGACCTTAACAAAAACATTTGTAACTCGTGTAAATATTTTTTACAAACACACAAATCCTCCTCTGTAGCCGGTGCTCTCCCGTACTTTGGTTTAGAACCAGTAATAAAACCTGTCACAGCATCCTGCTGATGTGCACAACTGACAACACAGCAAACGTGTTGTTGTGTTGTCAGGGCTCGTGTTAGCAGCTCACTACAAAGGTCCCACTGGGAATCTGCCATTTTTAGTCAGCATGCATGAAGGTCACAGTTACAGCTTCATGATGAACTTTATCAGAACGAGCTGACGGCCGCGCTGTGTGACTGTTTATGCTTCTTGTTTTGTAGTGAAAATAAATCAGCACAGGTTCAAACGTTGTGACAGGAAACTTCAGCATCATAACCCTAACCCTCCTGGCTCAGCTGTGTACTTGACGTCTCTTCTAAGCAGAAAGGAAGCTCTGAATCAAAAAGGACGACTTCCTGACACAGAGCGGACTTTTAGGTTCTACAGGTCAAAGGTCAGGACAGCGTAAACCTGTTGTATCTGCGGCTGAAGCTCAGACTGAGCTCTCCTGGGACAGCAGGATGCTACCAGGGCGCTTACATTTGGCCCTGCAGTGTTATCCATGTGATGTATCACTGTGAGTCCGTGAGCTGCGTCCCCACTGTGGCCAAAGTGCGCGCTCATGTGTGTCATGTGTGTGTCATTGTAAGGTGATGTAATCAGGTACCAGTCTACGTAATAAGGTAGGCTGTTGTTGTGATTTGGTGCTTTATAAATAAAACTGAATTGAATTGGATGTGGTCATAAACTTTCCCCAGGTGGACTTTCCTTCCTCCTCTGACATTCCTGACCTTTGACCCCATGTTTGAGCTGCTGTCGGGTTTACCTGCCTTCAACCTGCAGGGTGAAGTCTGAGCGCGCTCAGGAGTTACACTCTTAGTTTTTTCTGAGGCAGATTTCAAATGTACGACATAAATATAGAAATGATTGATCGTCATCACGTCGTCAGCGAACAGGCTGCGTGTGATTGGTGGACGAGGTGTAAGTGTGCCGCTTGTTTACACTCCACACGTCCTCAGACACACACACATCGATCAGCTGCTGATAGCTTTCATCACACTCTTATTGACACAACAGGAGGCGGAAGGCCAACGTGTGCCGTCTGTTTGCCGCCACAGGCCTCATACATGCAGCGCGTGGGGGCAAAACACCCCCCCAGTCATCCCCATTAAAACCACAGCATTTGCATCTGAGACTGGGAGGAGGAGGAGGAGGGGGAGGAGGGGGAGGGTGGTGCTGAATGATCTCAGCTGGCAGGATGACTGAAGCCCTGAGGTACGACTCAGTGATGAGGCTGCAGCTCCTCCAGAGCGACAACGTGATTATTGATGATTGATGATCGACATGGAACACTTTGAACTCAGACGAGTCATCACACTGAAGTTCACTCTGACCACACACAGACTCACACACACACACACACACACACACAGACACACAGACACACAGACACACAGACTCACACACACA
>NW_005187667.1:407328-409977 GCF_000239375.1 Pundamilia nyererei | reverse complement strand
CACACACACACACACACACACACACAGACACACACACACACACAGACTCACAGCAGGTTGTTGGTCTTCGGTCAATTCTGAAGTCGTTTTTTTAGACGCGGTTATGAAAACGATGGCGTGCACACAGTCATTACAGAAACCTGACCTTTGACCTCTGCCACATCCAGCTTCGACTTCATTATCCTCCAATCAGAGGTCCCCTGAAACAGCAGCGTGGAGGTCAAAGGTCAGACAGCAGGGAGCAGACTACAGGTGAGGCTGCGCTGTGAGGACACAGCACTAACACATCAGCCAGTAACCCCGGGCAAGAGCGCAGGCTGGACTGAACCCGGGACCTTGGTTCTGTGAGGCGACAGCGCCCCCGCCGTCCCCTGTGCGGGTCTAACCAGCATCCTCCTCCAGAGTCCGGAGATGCGTGTGATGGTCCTGATCAGCTGCTCCGGCACAAGCAGGGAGAAACACGCCAGCCTCCTCAGCAGACGCCGCAGCTCGCAGACCGCCGTGGTCCTGCACCGGCGTCCTGTCCTCCTCCACCTCAGACTCCCCGCTCCCTGACGTCCCGGTTCCATCCCTGAGTGAGGAGCAGCTGGAGACAGCGTAGCTCCCGCCTACAGAGGACATCCTATGAGCGTGAGGCGAGCTCATCGGTCCACGCCTCTGTGCTCGCAGCAGCAACGGACGCCATGTCCACACCAACGCGTTCTGTGTTGTGGCCTCCCGTCAGCACTGAGGCGGCGTGTTACATCAAGGGAAACGCAGCGTTTTGGAAACACTCTCCCAAGCAGATACATTTGAAAACACTCCATCGCAGTGTGGACTGCGTAACCGCAGGTGTTTGGAAACAATGATGCATTTCAGTCATGTGATGCAGTCATGTGACCAATAAGACAGCAGAGGCCGTTACACAGCAGCTGTTTGTCTGCAGCCCTGTTACCGTCTGTGCTCCTCGTAGCTTTTCTTCAAATTCTTTAACGCGCAGCAACAACTCCACCTCATCGTCGGTCCATTTTCAAAACTCGCTGCTTTTCCTCGACGTTCTGCTGCTGCGACATTTCAGAGCGCCGGAAAGTAAAGCGGCAGACGAGCCTCATGCATGTGCAGTACGGGACGTTTCAGTGAGGATGAACAGCTGTTCGACTGAAAACAACAGTGTGGACGTCGCCACCGTCAGGCTGTGTAGCTCCAGTCACGCTGGTTCAAGTCCAGCGTTTGTGCAGCGACGTGGTCTACCAGCCCTGAGCCTTCCTCTGAGGATGTGTCTGGTGGATATAAACACATTAACACACCAAATCCGAGAGGTTCTACTCGTCACTCAGAGGGTTCACTTGTCTGTGTGTCTGGTTTGCTAAAGGTCTGGAGGTTCAGATGTCCTGAAGGACCAATCATAACACCCATACAGTGTTATGATTGGTCCTGTATGGATATGAAGTTACGGGGAGCAGAGCTCTGCATGGGCTCACTCAGAGGTTTCACCAGTCCAGATACAGTGAAGACCAATCAAACCACTTAAAACCTCACAGAGGTTCCAGTGAACAGCAGCGGGTCGGCTGAGGCTTCTCTTGTTCGGGGGCTGTGATCCAGATTTGACTGAAGGCTGAAGAAAAGATTTTTAATGGAGCAGATTTGAGTGTTTTGTGTTTCTGCAGGTTTCACCAGTTTGAGTTTGAATGTGCTCAGAAAACAAACTGTCGCTGCTCTGAGAGCTGTCAGCAGGTGAGTCTCCCTGATGGTTGGGGGAGGAGCCGATGTGGTTTCACTTTAACGGACGTGAAACGAAGGATAGAGGTTGCCCTGAATAAAGCTGTCAGGATACCAGCGTGACGAGCCGCCCGCCAGCTCACCGTCAACTGTTTCAGTGCATCATCATCATCATCATCATCATCATCACTTAGCGCTTTAACCCCTTAGCAGTCCAATTAGTCCCCTAAACCATCCAATGTACCGTGGGCGGTACGTCCGACTGCTAACAGGTTAAACACATGCTGTTCACTAAAGAATCAAATTACATAAGAAAAAGTAAAATAATGAATCATTTAATGAAAAGAGAAACTGAGTCTCTCTGAGAATGAAAATGGCTTTAATGCGTCTTTGAAGTGGACAAGAAGCGGCCGCTCTAACGTGTGGAGGGGGGCACATGCTCTGTTTGACCTGCTAGCAGTCGCGCAGCTGCGACAGCAGCGACTGGCTCACCTCCTCATTACTGTGGTGAGCTACACAAGTAAGAGCCTGGATCAGGTTCAAAGGTGCTGTCAGTCGCATTAAAAGATAAAAACTGGACTTCCCCACTGCTCTGATTTAGCTGTCCACTTTGAAACCCGCGTCAGGAACAACAGGTTTAAAATAAACATCAGGATCCCAAATCTACACAAGAGCACTCACAGGGACACCAGGACCAAACAGGGACACCAGGACCAAACAGGGACACCAGGACCAAACAGGGACACCAGGACCAAACACCTGCTGTCTTTTCTTTCAAATGTAAACAGTTTAGAGCCAACCGAGCTTTACTGTCATCCAGACGCCAGAGGTTTATGGAGACGCATCAATCTGCTTTAGGGGTGGGTAGATTTGGCAGAGGGGACAGAGAGGACAGAGACAGAGGGGACAGAGAGGACACAGAGGACAGAGACAGAGGGGACAGAGAGGACA
>NW_005187667.1:399842-406778 GCF_000239375.1 Pundamilia nyererei | reverse complement strand
GGACAGAGAGGACAGAGGGACAGAGAGGACAGAGGGACAGAGACAGAGGGACAGAGAGGACAGAGGGACAGAGCCCCGTCCTTTCCAATAAAGCTCAGACAATGACGTCAGGAGAAACTTGCAGACAGACTCGGTGCAGCAGTAAGAACCGAGTGTTGCACAGGTGAGTTACGACTGTTGGAAGAGGTTAGGTCATATCTGCAGGGTCGGGGTGAGATTAGCTTTGTGCCGAGGTCAGACTGAGGTCAGACTGAGGTCAGACTGAGGTCAGACTGAGGTCAGACTGTCATATATGTAATAAACATGAGGGTGTGCTGCTGTCAGTTTCCCTCTCCGGCTCTCAGACTCCATCTATGTGACGTTATGCAAATATGTGGCAGCCAGACATCAGCGTGGCGGTTAGAGGGTCGACCACACACATGCCGTCACTTGCTGCCAGCTCCTCTGCCAGCCCTTGTGCTGATGTGCCCTTTAGCAACAGAGACTCTGTGATGACGTGTCTCATGGGGGGATTTACGCCCTCTGTAGTGCAGAGGGATGAGGTGGGCTCGGTCACAGCCGTGGGTCGCAGAGTGGGCTGACAGAGACTCGGCAGAGGTCTGAGCTCTGGCCTGTCTGTGATGTTTCTACACCAGCAGAGAGCACAAAGACAAGGACGCTGACACGAGGAAGCTGCAGGTGTTTGTGTCGTGCGATCTCCTGCGAGTGGATCAGGAAACATGCAGGCAGGGATTGTTAACGTTACCGTGGTGTTGGGGTTGCTGAGCTTCCTCTGTCAGGCGGACAAACACAGAAACTGCTGGTGTGTAAAGTTCTCGTGAGGACGTCTCGACCCGAGGAGGCACGCTGAGACACGAGCACGGCGTCATGGGGTAATAACTGCTGCAAACAATAACAACGTGTCCCGCAGCTCCTGCAGACGCACACGTGGACAGGTGATTTATTAATGCAGCCGTTCAAAAGAAGCATCAAGACTCAGAGAGGGACGAAACAACGCTCCGCAGAGAGTCAGGCTGAAACAGAAACCAAAGGAGCGCCTGCCATCATCGAGCCAATTCAATTCAATTCATAGTCGCCTGAAGGCGCTTTATATTGTACAGTTGATCGTACAATAATAGATACAGAGATGAGTCCACTGTCAGAGGCCATAAGAAGATCATTTGTAACCTTCACTAAAGCTGTTTCTGTGCTGTGATGAGCTCTGAAACCTGACTGAAACTCTTCAAATAAACCTCTGCAGATGATCTGTTAGCTGTTTGACAACTACTCTTTCAAGGATGTTTGATATAAAGGAAGGTTGGAGATTGGCCTATAATTAGCTAAGACTGCTGGGTCTAGAGATGCTTTTTGAGTAAAGGTTTAACTACAGCCAGCTTGAAGGCCTGTGGTACATAGCTGATCATTAGAGATAGGTTGATCATATTTAAGATCGAAGAATTAATTAATGGCAGGACTTCTTTGAGCAGTTTTGTAGGAATGGGGTCTAAAAGACACGTTGATGGTTTGGAGGAAGTAATTATTGAAGTTAACTCAGAAAGATCAATTAGAGAAAAAGAGTCTAACTTAACATCAATGGTACTAAGAGTAGCTGTAGATAATATTACATCTGTGGGATGATTACTGGTCATTTTTTCTCTAATGATAGAAATTTTATTTGTGAAGAAGTTCATGAAGTCATTACTAGTTAACGTTAAAGGGATTGTTGGCTCAACAGAGCTCTGACTTTTTGTCAGCCTGGCTACAGAGCTGAAGAGAAACCTGGGGTTGTTCTTATTTTCTTCAATCAGTGATGAATAGTAAGATGTTCTGGCTTTGCGGAGGGCTTTCTTATAAAGCAGCAAACTATTTCTCCAGGCTAAATGATGATCCTCTAAATTTGTGACACGCCATTTCCTCTCCAGATTACGAGTCATCTGCTTTAGGGTACGTGTTTGAGGATTATACCACGGAGTCAGGTACTTCTGATTAGAGACCTTAGAACTGACCTCCCAGCCCATTGTTCCTTCAGTGGGCTGGTTTCAGTCATTCTGCAAATGTCCTGTTTATAAGGTTGGAACCTGCAGGGTTCTTTTACACTTTGACAGAAGCCGGTTGAGTCTAATAACAGATTAAATGCTGTGTTGAGGCACGTTGAGCTGACCGAGCGTGAAAACATTCCTGACAGTAATCAGCGATGATGTGGGGAAAAACAAAACGCTAATAATGAAACTGCTCGTAGTTTTAGCAGCCTCACTGGGTCATGACCATCTTTTATATACAGTCTGTGGCCACACTGACCCCACCGTGCCGGACGACCCCGGAGACGTGTCCGTCCTCCTGTTTCAGACCCGGCACGTGGCTCCGGGTCCAGCTCGCAGGTTAGATGCTGCAGGGTCACTGATGATGTAACAGCTGTGACATCATTTCCTGTCTCACCCTTTAATGTTTGTGCTTTTTAAACTTCAAATATTCATTTGATTCTTTCTTCAATTTCGATCAAATTTATTTGTATTTTTACTCATTTTTGGTCCTTTTGCTCGTTTCTGTGGATCAATGAGTGTGTTTATTGATTATTGGTGAGACGAGTCACTCATGTTGCTTCACTGTCGCTCATCATCGATCTGCTGTAACAAACCAGGGCTGCATAAATAAGCAAAGCTGCTCCATGTTGAACACAAACTGTCTCTGTGCTGCAGTAACAGCCTCTGTGTGGCGCTGCTGCCCCGTGTGGCTGCACCGCAGACCTGCAGCAGCTGAAACTGAGCCACATGTTCCAGATGTTTTCCCTGCACAGCTGTTTCACACTCAGCCTTAATTTACTGATTCATCAGATCGAAATATGACTGATCAATCGAGGTGATCGGATTTGTTTGTTTACCTTCAGCCGAATCACATCTCCATTTCTGACTAAGTGAAATCAAGCTCTGGTTTACTCACAACTTTCTTAAACTTAATGGCAATAAAACAGAATTCATTTTAACAGGCACCAGATCAAAACTGACCAGAGTCCCGACCAGAAGTCACTGATCACTCTGCTGTCACACCCTCCTGGTGTCATCCTCGACAGCACAGAAATAACATCACTCAGCCTTCCTACTTTCATCTCCATAACATTAACCGCCTCCCATCAGTACACTATAAACATCTGGTCTGGATTTCTGTGATTTATGGTCCGTCTCATGAATCCCTCCATAAACTGCAGTTGGTTCAAAAACAGCTGCTCGTAATATTTCCAGAGCTAGATCCACTGAACATAGAACAGCTGTTCATTGGTTCACCTCCGTGTCAATTCCAACATCCTCCATATTTATCTGATCTTCTCCACCCACCCCCTCGTAAACGCCGCTCTTCTCCAGCCTTCCGTCTGCTCCACCTGCTCGCCTGAGCACCGCGGGACTCTTTGGCTGCACCTTCGTCAGGTCTCCAGACCACAAACTCTCTCTCACCTTTAAATCACGTCTCAAACTCATCTGTTCAGAGCAGCGTACAGCTGATCTGTCTCAGTCCATCTTTACCATAGTTGTTGTTGTTTTGACCTTATGGCTAAATTTTATTTTGCCATGTTTATTATATTTTATTGCTGCTATTGTAAAGTGACCTTGAGGTCTTAAAGGCGCCTGTGAATAACATGTGTTATTATTATTATAACAAAAACTGATTTTTGATCAGCACAGATCATCATCATCATCATCATCAATATTCTTGTTGTTACACTTTAACAGGTAAATAATACCTTAAAAAATGTCATAAAATTAGAAATTTTAACTATTACGAAGCTTTTATAACCTTTACATTTAATATTATGTTTACATATATAATCAAACATGTTGTAATAATTTAACAATTAGAGAAAATATGTTGAACAATATAATTTTCAGTCCAGATTTTATGTAAAAAATAAAAATGTTGTAATAAATAATTTTTCGATCCTTTTGTTCAGCACGTATGTAAATATAATAACGACCTGTTTCGTTAAAGCTCCCGTTCCTGTTTCACAGGTAACGTTTCAAACAGCTGTTGTCAGGTCAGTGCATCCTTCATTGCCTCCTTTACCTGAGGAGACACTGAAGCATCCTTTATGAAGGGGAGGAGACGACGCGACCATCAAGATGTTTGTGCGGCTGCAGGAACGAGTTCAGACGCGTCACAGCGTGAGCGACTTTAATAAGAAAACAAAAACATCTGTGAAACATCTGCCTTCACAGTCCTGATCACAGATCAATACATCGATCATACAGAAACATTTTTCACTCGAACATTAACATCGTTCTTTATCTGAAGTCTGGATTTAAACCCTCCTGCTGGATTAGCCTAGCTTAGCACAAACACTGGCAGTGGATGGAAACTGTTAGCGCAGCTGGAGGAAGAACTGTTCCTTTGGGGGTGGGGCTTATGAAGGGGGTGGGGCTTATGAAGGGGAGGCCGGGTGGGCTTCAGAGGGGTTTGGGCAGGCTGGAAACTTCCTGCAAGCACTCGTCATACGCTTCCTGGTACTCTTCATGAGGTTTGATGAGGATGACGCAGGTCGGCCTCTTTGAGCCCGCAGAGGAACCCAGATCCTGGAACAGAGTTTCACAATAAGAGTCAGGAAATGAAAAAGACTTTAAAGCCAGAACTTTCACTGCTATGCAGATGACACCCAGCTCTATCTGTCCATGAAGCCAGATAACACACACCAATGAGTTAAACTGCAGGAATGTCTTAAAGACATAAAGACCTGGATGGCCGCTAACTTTCTGCTTCTTAATTCAGATCAAACTGAGGTTATTGTACTCGGCCCTGAAAAGCTTAGAAATATGGTATCTAAGCAGATTCTTACTCTGGATGGCATTACCTTGGCCTCCAGTAACGCTGTGAGGAACCTTGGAGTCATGTTTGACCAGGACATGTCCTTCAATGCACATATTAAACAAATATGTAAGACTGCGTTCTTCCATTTGTGCAACATCTCTAAAGTTAGAAATATCCTGTCTCAGAGTGACGCTGAAAACTAGTTCATGCATTTATTACTTCCAGGCTGGACGACTGTAATTCATTATTATCAGGAAGTCCTAAAAACTCCCTGAAAAGCCTGTTGTTGTGATTTGTTGCTGTATAAATAAAACTGAATTGGAAGCACACAGACTTTTCAAAATAAGAGAAATTATCCCAACACTAAAAGTCAGGAAATCACAAAAGATTTGAAAATAAGAGTCTGAAGCTGACGCGTGCTCACGTGTCACATGATCAGACGTTCGTTAGTTGATTGGCTGAAGCTCAGCCGGTCATCGACTAATCAGAAGGTTGGTGGTTTGATCTGCATGCAAGAAAGCTTTTCTACTGAAAACGTCTCGATGCACACTCGACCATCCAGGGAAGTAAATCTGCAAAACGTTGATTCTGTTCATCTGGATGTTTTCAGTGGTGCTCATGGCCCGTTGTTCCCTCAGTGGGCTGGTTTCAGTCATCATGCAAATGTCCTGTTTATAAGTTTGAAACCTGCAGTCAGCTGAGACTGAAGAAGCAGGGTTCATACGCCTTTTTCAGGGTCAAATTCAAGCACTTTTCAAGCACTTTCAAGGTCCCTTTTCAAGCTTTTCCAGCACCCCCCCTCCCAAAAAAAAAAAGAATGCATGTTTCGATTTGCGTCACCTCAGTAAGACCATGTGAAAATGAAAACAAATCATCCCAGGTGACCTTAAACACCTTTGTTCACCTTTTGTTAAGAAACAGAAAAACAAACCACTGCAAAAGGAAACGGCCTTCTATACATCGTGTATAAACTCAAAATGCACCTTTCACTTAAAATTAAGCCAAATCGACTCGTTAGATATTCTTCTCCTGTTGACCCCCCAAAAATAAATGAGTCTTCTCATCAGATATTGATGCTTCTTTCCTGTGTGACAGAAAATAGGAGAATAAAACCTTTTGCTAACTACGTCGCTGTCTGTATTATTGCTGAAGGCCTAAACGTCACCTTTGAAGTGTTTGTGCTGATAACATCAGGTACAGTCAGACTGCAGAACAGCACAGACTGGGAGGCTCTGAACACATCACATACTTCAATTCAACATATAAGAGTTTAAGGATGCACAAGCATCTACTTAAAATTATTTAATTTATCATCTGTCATATTATTATGTACAAGTCCAGTGTACTTTGTTCATCTGCCTTAAATAAACAGCCTTACAGTATGAAATATTCATGTACAAACACACATAACTGTGTGAACTGTGTGAGCGGCTGATTGTGCCTCAGTGTGAGCTTGAAGACATTTATAATGTTGAAGTGGTTTAATGTGTCGGTGCTGACGATAAACACAGTTTGAATGAAACTTTGGTCGCACAGAAACAAGTGACCACATGGATCAGTCATATCACCATCACTTCACCCAAAAGAAGAAAGAAGAAAGTGTACTTTATTGGTCCCAGTGGGGAAAATCGCTCTCTGCATTTAACCCATTCACTCAGTGAAGCAGTGGGCAGCCATTGGGTGCCCGGGGAGCAGTGTGTAGGGACGGTACCTTGCTCAGGGGTACCTCAGGGTAGCTGTTCAGGGGAATCGAACCCCCAAAGCACCAAGTTAATACTCAAAGAAGCTGCAGCTATACACACAAATATAAACAGCACTTGGTGACAACTTTGCTTTTAGCCTCTAACCCTCTGGCTCCAGGGTTGATCTGTTCTCCATCTTTCACCTTTAAAAACTGTTTATCTTGCCACTCTGTTATTTTCTCATTTTGACAAACTGTTTCAGCACAATTGATCTAAAGTCAGACAAAATGTAAAGTACGAGTAGAAAGAGATCTTACTGACTGTAAAACCCACAAACATCTTTACACTGCAGTCTGCTGTTGGTGGCTTTTTTCCAGCAACTGTGACGATCACTAGTAGAACTGACTCACAAAACAACGACTACACACTAACTACACGAGACAGCACACTAACTACACGAGACGGCACACTAACTACACGAGAC
>NW_005187667.1:395480-399446 GCF_000239375.1 Pundamilia nyererei | reverse complement strand
CACACTAACTACACGAGACAACACACTAACTACACGAGACAGCACGCTGGCGCTCTGCTTAGAAAACGCTGTTTTTACCGCTTCTTCCTGGAGTAAACGCCACTGTTGTATTAAAAACAAACAAACATCGGTTTTACGTGGCCTATCAACACAGTTTAAACACTGGTACATAGTTTGAAGTCCGCACATTCGACCCAAGTTGAAATGGAGACTCTGGTCGACCCCAGAGGGTTAACCAGAAAGCCTAAGTTAGCTAGTTATGTATCAGGCTAATGTTTAAAGCTTTCACTGGAGTAAATGAACTCATATCACTGCTCAGTAATGTTAGCTAAGCTCACAGCATAGTAACAGCGCTGCCATACTGCATCACACTCAGTGCATCTCAATCATGTCTCCAGCGAGTTTGATAGCAAAATAATAATCGTAATTTAAAAATAGCGTGTGTAACGTACACGTACTGGAAAATATTTACTAGCACTCACCTATCATGACTGGAGAGCACAAACTCCGCCATTGTTGTTTTCCATCAAACACTCATTAAAACAGCGACCTACAGGTACGTTAGCGCACTCATCCCCGACTGTCCGAGGGAGGGGCGGGGCCACACGGTGAAACAGACGTGAGGCAGCCAGGCGGGGAAATTTTGCTTTTACATTTTATTTCTATCTGATAAGAAAAATATTCAATCAGTTATTTGTGGTGAATGAAACACAGCTACACTTTCAAGCACTTCTAAGCACCACATCTGAAATTCAAGCACTTTTCAAACCTTGAAAAGACAACATTAAAATTCAAGCATTTTCAAGGATTTCAAGCACCCGTACGAACCCTGAAGGAGTCAGCTGGTGATGACGAAACGTTTCTCCCACTGAAAACGTCCAGATGAACAGAATCGACTTTTGGAGCTTCAGCTGAAAAGTTTGTTTTGTGAGTCGTACAAAGTGTTGCACAAGAACCAATCAGCTTCTCCGACATCCTCACCAACTGTTTTCTACAAGACGTGAGGTCAAATGAGCGCCACAGCCACAGACGGTGCACGCTGTCCAAAGACAGAGTAAGAGCTGAACTCCTGATTGTATAATCTGCTGCCTGGGGAGCGCCTGCCTGCAGCCGGAGCGCCTGCCTGCAGCCGGAGCGCCGTGTCCACATGGTCAGAAACAGCAGGCAGAGACACGGACGCCTGCGCACTCGTACGGACCGTCACCGTCTGAGACGTCACAGTCACACAGCGCTCTGAGACACACTCGTGTCGACTGTAACGTTTTCCTGCTGCGCTGAGGAAAGTGCAGCGAGCAGAGCACACACATGCTGTGTGAGTGGCGCTCTGCAAGCACAGACTGAGTTTCAGCCACGCCCATGACGCCTCCATCCAACCTTGACAGAGCGACGCGTTCAGAGCCCGCCCCCATCAGGTGACAGACCTTCAGCACACCTGTCCACTGTCACTCACCACTTTAGACGGGATGTAGGCGTACGGCAGGCTTCTGTCCTCACACATGACGGGCAGGTGGCTGTAGACGTCGATGGGCAGCGTGTCGCCCGCCATCACCACGATGCTGCAGACACATCAGAAACACATAAACACACCTGTGATCGTCACGAACACCTGTGCACACCTGTGCACACCTGAGGACGCGCTGAAAGGTGCAGCAGCGGCTCACCCTTTCTCTCCTTTGTTGATGAACTTCTGAACTTCTTTGACTCCTCGTCGGATGTTCTTCACTTTGGCAGCTGGATGATAGAAAGAGACACATTAAACCAGACTCCAGTCAAAAACTTGCTGTTTTAAGCTCAAGTGCAACATGAGCCCAGTCCAGCTGCAAACTGCATTTAAAGTGAGGAGGAGCACATCTGGATGTTTAAAGCTCTAACATCTGCAGTGTGAACACATCGTTCACATGATTCCCGACAACAAACGTTCCCTCACAAACCAAACTGTGAAGATTTTCTCACATACTAAAAACACTTCAAAATAAAAGCGCATGCAGCTGCCTTTTAAAACGCCCAGTGAAACCGGAAGCGGTTCTGACTGAACCTTTCACTGAGGATGACGCTGTACAAACAGCCGCTGATTTCTCACAGAAAATTACCAATAGATTACAAACTGTGCATCTATAAACGACGTGTTTACGGCCGAATTAACCAGAAGCTTTAGACGACTCGAACACTTTCTTATTTAAAGTCCTGCATCGACACTAACAACTGCAGAGCAGAAAGAAACCGTTAAATTCGTGAATTTTTAAACAGAGTTCGGCGCCACCTCCACGAGAACAGCAATCTCCAACATTTCCCGGCCTTAGCGGGATTCTTCTTCTTCTCACCTTTTTTCACGCATTTGTAGAGCTTCTTGCTGAGTTTTTTGGAGGCCAGCGGCTGAGCGATTGGGTTCAGGTGAGCGATCAGCTCCTGGTACGACCTCTCGGTGCCCCCGGTACCGGCTTCTTCACCCTCCTCCGAAACTTTCTCCTTCTTCACCTTCGTCATTTGTGATCGATAATCACTGGTGATCGATACCCGTTAAATTGTTTTCTGCTCGGACTCCTGCCTGCTGATCACAACACGCACACAGAGAAGACACCACACGTGTTTCAAGACTCTTTCTCTGCCGTTTGTGAAAACGCTGAACCACAGCGCCACCAGCGGCCCGGAGGGCAGCGGCACCACCACCCTTCAAAATAAAATACCAAACTTCCTTTTTTAGGTTTAGTCAGAATTTTACTGACACTTCAGAAAATTTCCGCGTAAATATATATCTATATCTATGTCTATAAAGAGATAAATAATAACATTAAAAAGTGAAAGTTTAAGTGAAGAGTTTTGGATTCAGTAAGAAGGAAATAATTTCCCCCTAAAATCTAAAAACCAGCTTCACTGTGTGGACACTCGAATTTTCTTTCATTACAAGAAGCTAACAAACAAAAATTAATTACTGCTCATCAGAATGATCTGAAGAGAGTTTGTTATTAATATTTTCTTATAAACTTAATGATCCGGTTTTATTGCAAAGTGACACGACAGTAAAATGAAAAACTGCTAAATGAAAAGTAATGAACAGTATAAGACCTTTGATTCCACAGACACATTACTCTGTTTTTATTTCATTACATTTGATCGGGAAGAAATTTAAAAAAAGTTTAAATATAATTTCCATTTTTAAAGGTTTTTATTTTGTCAGGATTGAATTTGGCTTGTAGCCAAACCTGAATTGTGTAAAAACATTTAAATGATTTCATGTAAACTGTGAATCCTGAAATCACCTTCCAAAGCTCACACGGACTGAATATTTGTGCATTGATTAAATATCAGATCTGAGCTTCTCTCCAGTCTCGATTCATCTTTAAGCTCAGTCACAAGCATGAATTTAATTTTAATGAATTTAAGCTAACAAACATCTAAATCGAGTAAACAGATGAACAACATAACAAAAACTGGTTTGTTAAAAACAAATAACTGATAAATACAGCAAACACTGATGAGTATTGATGTCTCCTGGTGCGGAGCTGGGCCACGACGGCCGGTCTGGGGGCAATGACTTCACGCTGATGACATCATCCCTGGCGGATGATGTCACTGCATGGTGGGGAGCTTCTGCTTCTTCATCTTGGTGGCCATTTGACACCAAACGCAGGGCAGACAGAAGGTGGAGCACCAACAGTCGGTGCAGAGGTTCCCCTGAAACAGGCAGAGTGAGCCACGCTGACTAATGTTAGCTTAGCGGCTGCTAACTACAACCAAACCAGCGTCTCAGCGCCACCTCATGTCGTACTTTGATGCCGTAGCGCTGACGCAGCGACACCCTGATGGACATCGTGATGGGAAGGATGCAGCCGAACACGTCCAGCAGGGGGAGACAGAGACACTGACCGAACTGTTGGGTGGTTCGACAGGCGAAGCAGCCTGGGGCCTGTTCTTCGTACCTCGCTAAGTAGGTTAGCCGGATTAGATTGTTGACGATTTCGCGTGATC
>NW_005187667.1:384884-394060 GCF_000239375.1 Pundamilia nyererei | reverse complement strand
GCGATGATTTGATCTTGGATGTAGTAAGCGACATACGAAGAACGGGCCCCTGAACGACAGACGACGACAAAAACAAACTGAATAACAACATGAAACAAAGTAACACAAAAAACTAAAAAAAAATAAGAGCAACAAACTGCAAACTATAAATAAAAATAAAAACAGCATCTTTATATTTGATTTAAAAAGTTCAATCATAAAATATGATTTTTTTCCTTTTGTTTAACAAGTAAACGTATTGTTTACACTGTAGATGCTGCTTAGGTTCAGACCATGTTTTTGTTTTTTTAAAGATGCGAGTAAAACCAAACCTCAGCTGATGTTGTTAGCCTTTGGATGGATTCACGTCACACACACTGATGATAGTTTGACGCTTTTTGAATGGAGTTTGGTGCAGAGCCTCAGCAGCTGCTCTGAATATGAACTCATCAAAGAACCAAAGAAGCTTTGTGTCTGATTTTGAACTTTGGAACATTTTTAGGTTCAAACAGATTCGGTGTGAACGAACATGTGACCTCAGTGCTGTTTAAATTCTGATTTAAAATAATAAACTTATTTAAAATCAAAGGAAAACAGATGACAGCTGATGTTTGTCTCTGTGGAAGCTGATAAATTAAAGAACGAGTGTTTGTTTATGTTCAATTAGATTCTTATAATAATTCTTATGAGCTGTTAAAGCGTCGGCTGCATGCCCGTGTCCAGCTGTTAGTCTGGTCCCGAGTGTCAGTGTGGGATCAGTGAAGTCCGCTCTGATTGAAGCGTGGTTCTTACTCTACATTGCTTCTTGTCGTCGCAGCAGTCGCAGATCCCTGAAGCCCAGTCAGCTTCCACCGAGGAAACGAAGAGCTGAGGCTGCGTCATCACCGGCCGGCTCATCGTTCACCTGACGACACACAAACACCTGCACTCAGTCACACCTGTGGTACCCAGTCGTTAGTGATCATTTATTAACAGATTCCATAATCACCACAAGTGTGCGTTAGAACAAGTTATTCACACGGGTCACCGCCTCCCTGAGTTAGCAGGGCAAAGGTCAAAGTTTATGACAGGACATGAGAAAAAGATTGAACCCTCTCCTAGAGTTAGGGTGAGGAGCTCCAACCTGAACCGCTGCTCCACATCGAGAGGAGCCAGTCGAGGAGGTTTGGGCTCCTGCTGGGCGTTTGAAGCATGTCGTACTGACGGAGGCCCCGGGACAGAGCCGGGACTCACGGACAGATCGCAGCTCCTGACTAGTGTGAGTGAGGGACCCTGGGCTCACAGCTGCTCCCACGACCCAGACACAGGTGGCAGGAAAAGTATAGCCTGGTTGGAAGAGCTGCCAGGCAGCTTGACTTAGGCTTGCAAAGCTGCACCTGAACTAACCACAAGAACCAAAGATCAGAGAGCTGTGCATGGATGCTGCGAGCCTCAATGACCTGCAGCTGTAAAGAAGAGTGGACCAAAACTCGCCCACAGAGATGTGACGCACCGATAAAGTCCCACAGAAACCAGCACCGAGACTTTATCTACAAACTGCACTGTCACAGGAATGCAGAGAGCCGTGTGAACAACGGGAGAAACAACAAGAAGAAACATCCGAGAACGTCGGCACTAACAGCCACAGAGGAGAGAAGACAAACCTCCACGGTCCAAAGAGTCAGGTCCACTTCCTGTTATCTGGAAATGATCACGCAGCTGTCATGAGTTCAAGCTTTTACTTTGATATTTTACAAACAGGAAATATGAGGTTACGTTAAACTATGTACACAAGTAACACAAACAACATTAAAAAGTCTTATCAAATCCAAATGTTGCTGATGATTTTTGAGAAAATATGAAGCTCGAGGTGAAACATCACCATCTACACCAGGACTCGAGTGTCCGTGATGCAGCACAGCTGATTTAAATGACTAAATTATCTCCTCAACATGTCCTGAGGTTCTCCAGAGGCCTGGTAATGAACTAATCATGTGATTCAGGTGTGTTGACCCAGGGTGAGCTCTACAGAGAATCCCCCATGTTTGTATCCTGTGGACGCAGTGAGCATGAATGAAAATACCAAATATTTCGTCACACGCTGTACAGTCATCATCGTCATCAAGCTCAAGACTGTGATCAGTGGATATACACAGACACGGGTAAAATAAGACAATATTTGCATGGAGTTTGGTGTGGAGTTCTACCAGCTGCTCAGGGAACATTTTAAAGGTATAACAACCAGAGGCGGAGCCAGACATTTGAAACACCCGGGGCTTAGCCCTAAAGGGTGGTATGCATGTGGGATTTTTTTTTTTGTTTTGGGGGGGGGGTTTGAAATGACTGAAAGATTAATTGGCTCTGTTTTGAGTTTTGTTCAAAAAGAATGACTTCATATAGGGAAAAATATATATCACATGTGCAGGACACCTTAAACTAGTTTTTTAATTAAGCAGCGAGGCAGAACAAAGTCGGGCTGTATCAGGACACGAGGACTAAACCCCAATTCAACCAGACCCAGAACTGATCCGGAATTAAAACAGGACTACAACAGTTGTAAGACATATTTAGATTTTAATGCATAAAACATAATAATATAATAAAGTTTTTTATATTTGTGGAGCGAGGGAGAGCCAACATGTCAAAAACAACAAGAATGTTGTACTTTATACGAGATGTGCCACAAATTATTACTATGATTATAGTGATTAGGTCACTAACGGGCAGAGATGGGCAGTAACGCGTTACAAGTAACGCATTACTGTAATCCGATTATTTTTTCAAGTAACGAGTAAAATAAGAGATTACCTTTGCAAAAAAGGTAATTAGATTACTGTTACTTTCCCGTAAGCATGCTGCGGTACTGCGTTACTAAACCCGTGATTTTTTTAAAAAAAGCGAGTGCGACGTTCGTGACAACAGCTGTGTGCAGATCAACAATGGATCATATATCGAGTGCAGAGAGAGTATGAGCGTGCAGTGTTTAAAGCGTGGAAGTACTGACCTTACTTTGAGTTTGATTCCATAAAAAGTGACAAAAACATTAGTGTCCGCTGTGCGTGGGAAGAAAACTTCTTTTTACAGAGAAAAAACCCCTAAACTTCCAACAAGCACCGAGTAGCTACGACGTAATGGGAAACTCAGAGACACTGCCGTATCCTTCCACTGACCGCGGCACACCTGCACCAGGGTAAACCTCCGCCTACCCCACTCCTGCTTTACAGGTGAAAATAGAGCAACAGGACCGCTGAGTCTGTGACTTTATTTATTTTCTGCTGTTTTACTTGCATTTTAGAATAAAATAATCCTTTAATTGTCCCACAAGGGGAAATTTGTTTTGTGCATAAACACAAAAAATATTTTATTTTATGTGCAGAAAATAGGTTAAAATGTTCAACAATTTAGTTACTGATTACTTTTTTCAAGTAACTTGACCAGCACTGCTAACGGGCACCTTTGAGGTTACAGTCATTTGGCCACCAGGGGGCCACCTGGAGCAGTAAACTGACTCCATCCTCAGAGAAAATGTTTAAAGGATGAAAAACTAACAGCTATAAAAACTCTGATCAAAGAAGTTCAAAAAGATTTTCAAATATTTTATTAAATCTGAGAAAAACCTGAAATCATACCAGATCTTTCACAATAAGAGCTCATTTGTATTTACATGTTAGTCTGTTAACCACCTGCTGCCTACAGACCCTCCCACCTGAGGGAGATTTACCACCTGAAGCTCTCTGATTGGACAGAAATGAAGGCACAGCTCTGGCTCAAACTCCAGGAAGGCTGTTGTTATTCGTTATATCGTCTTCAGCCTCGGCAGCTGAGTGGGCGGAGCCTCAGAGCTGCAGACGTAGTTCTCGTATACGCCTTCGCTGCCGCTGATGTCTCCGTCCCCGGCGGAGCTTTTGCTGTGAAGCTGCACAGCAGACGACGTGGAGCTGAAGCGGGCCGAGGTGTCGAACTGCTGAAACTTCTGAGGGCTGAGACACGAGAGCCAAGAGTCAGCTGTCAGTAGCTTTAATTATTATTAAATGTCTTCATAGTTACTTCCTGTACAGAATAAAAGACTTCCTGTGGAGACGTTCTAGACTCATTTGTAGGATTATTTAAAGCTGCTGAACTTTTAGAGAAATTTGTAGAAACTATGTTGACTTGAAATTGGAAAATAAACTGCAGAAAAACGATCAGCGGAGCGAGCGTTAAAATAACGAGCGGGCTGCAGCTTCATGAGGATGCTTAAAGGGTCTGAAGCTCGCTGCTCAGCTTCCGCTCGTTTGAAATCGGCTGTGTGGTTTGTGGTTTTGGACACATCTGGTTTCAGTCTGAGCGCGTGTGAAGACGTTATGATGAAGCTGTATCGACAGACTGAAGGCTGAGAAATCGTGAACAGCTCATAGATGTCGTCCTTCAGTGCCGTCGATGATCGAGGCGCTGAGCCGCGTCATTTATTCAGGAGACACAAAGAAGAAGTCCATGATCATACTCACCGTCTGCAGAGCAGCTTCAGGCCTCCTGCTGCAGAGACACAGAGGACAGACAGACGTGAGCTGTGGGCGACCTCGTGCCCCTGTAAACATTTGAAAGCCTGTCACAGACACAGAAGGTCACAGTTTCATGAATCCAGTGTTATCAATCTGTTAGTGACCCGTGCGTGCAGCCGCCATCTACAAACCACAGAGCTGCCGGGACACGCACACCGTGACCGAGCTTCAGCTGTGCGAGCTGCTCTGCAGATATGAGCTTCTGATCATTACAGTTACTTTGATGGGAAGTTAGAAGGTGTCATAAATGGAGTCACGAGTGTGGAAACTCAACAGGGTGGATGTTTATCTGGATCCCATCCTGGCACCAAACGAAGGTGGAAACACATCAGGCTCAGTGCAGAACTAAAGCTTTGTTTTGGCTTCAGAGTTTCACACTCACTGGATGTGAAACTTCAGACAATAACAGAACTGAAAGGTTTTCCATCTCTGATCATCTGAAGTTAGGTCGTGACTGCGTGAGGGCGTCACTCGCAGCATTCAGTGTGGAGGTGAGGTTCTGACAGTCGTCTTTGATCAGTAACATGAGAAACAGCAGTGGGTCAAACATGTAACGCAGCTGTGGCGAGCTGAAGAACTCACCGATGATGAGCAGCAACACCGAACCCAGCAGCACGTAGAGCACAACGCCCGTCAGAGCTCCGCCCTCCTGCTTCTGCAGACACACAAACACACATCGGCAGTTTAACACGTCACACGTCTGTGCAGATTAGCAACACGTGAGCAGCAGACTGAGCTGATCCAAAACAACAAAAAGGCAAAGAAACAAAATCCAGAGCAGGAACTGAGGGGCGGGACTATTTATACACACACCGGGTAATCAGGACGTTCACGCTAAAAACATAATCACATGGGAGTAAAAGCAACCATTGGACCAGACTACGTCCATAATAAAATCTCTGGAGATCGACCGTCGGTGGCTCGTACCGTGGGGGGTGACGGGCAGTACTAGCGGTAACATCGATAACACGACAAAATTATAACCAGAACCAAAGACTCAAAGCACTGAACGTCCAAACCCAACCAATCAAAAGCATCAAACAATCAACGAGCACCAAACTCTTAGCCTGCCGTTCTCTGCCTCCGTTTTCCGGCCCCTGATGACAGGATGCGAAAGGATTCAGTGCTGCTGTTTCATTTAAGGACCTTTCATTAGTGCATGTGTAGTTGGACCGCAGACACCCTGAAGCCACAGCTGTTTGTGCACATCACTCTGTCCTTTGGGGACGCTCACATGGATCCTGCTGCTGGTACTCAGAGGAGAGACTTCTACAAACAGCTTCAGTCTCCAACATTAGACACGCCTGACATCAATAGAACAGGTTACTTATTGTGTTTCTCACAGGATCTCTCACCTCACTGCCGCTCGTCACACTGTGGGAGGAAGTCAGCAGGCTTTCTGTGGAGGTCAGGTGACCTGCAGGATGAGGAAGTGAAAGCAAACGCTTTAAAGGGAGTTTCATCAGCAGCCCGATGCTCTAGCGCAGGGCTGTCAAACTCAAATACACAGTGGGCCAAAATTCAAAACTGGAACAAAGTCGCGGGCTAACGCTAATATTTATTGAAATATATTTATTCCTCCAGATATAAGAATGAATCTTTTCTTATGGACACGTTTTGCTGGAAAACTGAATATGGAACAAGCAAAGCTTAATACTAAACAATACATATATTAGCTGTATAATAGCAGCAGGCCAGCTCTGATAGTAATTTGGTGTGGCTTCGCGGGCCAGAGTCTGACACCTACGCTCTAGAGCTTCACTTTAACCTGCTGATGCTGTATCGCAGACACACTGGGAGCCTGATGTCACAGCATCACTGGGACCATCAATCTGACAAATCAGGAGCTGCTGCTGTAAATATGTGACGACTAATAAAGTTTACTCCACAGAAATGCTGCTGTTTGTTTGTGTGTCACTGAGGAAATGATGTGTTTAAGCTGAAAGACCTGGTTTCATGTGCAGATTTGCTGTGAGCAGGACGAGTGTGCAGCGCGTTATAAACTACACACAGCTTTGGATCGGTCACCTGCAGTCTGAGAGGCCGCGGTGGTCTTTGTCGTCCAGGCTGTTGATGTGTGAATTTGTGGAGCTGGAACAAACACAAACTCGTTACCATCATGAACATAAAAGTTCAGGCAGACAGTTTAAACGAACGAGTGGATTCTGCTGTTTGATCCTCAGCTGCAGACTCACCTGGGACAACAGTCAGGTCGATGTGATGCTTCTCATCGTTGAACGGCCCGGGTATATGCACCCTGCAGCCGTATCGTCCAGCGTCTCCCTCTGTGAGGTTCATGATGGTCAGAGACACGTCTCCGTCCTCCAGTCGGCCCAGCATCTCATACCTGCTGGAAGCTCTGGTTAACACTTTGTCTCCATCTGTGGAGATCAGCGGATTGGAGCACTTGTTGAGCGGTATCTCTCCTCGCTGCCAGCACACTTCCACGGCGCCGTGATATTTCCTGTCATATTTACAGGGCAGAGTGACGTCCTGACCTGTGTGACCTTTGACCTTGCTGTCACATTCACAGACTGGAAACAGAAACACAGGAAAGCTTTGTTACATCAGATCCAAACTCTGCTCAGATCAGGTCAGCGTCTCGTCATCTTCACTGGTTTCACTGGTTCCAGTAGACTCAGCTGTGCAGCATCTCACACAGCTCCATGAAGTCGTCCCATCAACACTTACAAACCCTCCCAGACCAGTTCAGGCTGCAGACTGGGATGAAACCAGGTTTGATGTGTGTGTTCATGTACAGGTGACCCGGGTCTGTCCAAGTCACAACATGACCACACGCTTGTGTCTATAACCCAGCTGTGCAGCTGAGACTGAAGCTGAACAACTAAACTCACACAGCAGACTGACCTCTGACCCTGACACGCTCTGCAGCCGTGTTTGTCCTGACAGACACATCAGCAGGTGAGACTCACGCTCGTTTCTATAAAAGCATTTTCATTCAGACTGAGCTCGACCGCTCTGCACACAGAGTCACGTAGCGAGCGCTCCTCTGTGGCGCCCGCCCCCCGTCAGCTTCACTGACCTACACAGAGCAGAGAGCAGCACAGACCTGATGATGGGCTCTGCTTTAATGCTGCTATCAACGACAGAGACAGGAAGCTGCTCACAGTCAGACTCTTAGAGATCTGCTCATCTGGATTTAAGGTTTTACAGACAAAACTGAAGCAGAGGAAAGACACACACACACACACACACACACACACACACACACACACACACACACAGCAGTTACCTGAGAGCAGGGCGAGCAGCAGCCTGAGCTTCATGACGGAGCTGAATGCGCCTCAGAGCAGCTCCAACAGCTGCTGACAGTCACCACAGCTGCACGCTGCAAGAAATGAAGTGACGCGTAAAAACCAGCACCACACGCTGCTGCGACAGGAACATCCCACACACACACAGCAGGCAGGGGCCAATCAGAGAGCAGCTCTCTGTTTACACGCACACAATAATGTCACGAAAGTACATTTTAAAAAGGGCTCTGTAAACATGGCCGATCACTTTCATTCTGATGATCTGCAGAAAAATCTGGACACGAAAACCTGCAGACGTGACTACATACAGTGCAGACAGCCTGGACCCTCTGTGGGATCTGATCTCTGAATAGCTGCAGACCAAACTGTGGTTTGTTTACTTCCACAGCACGTCTCGTAGACATAGAGCAGAGAGCAGTCCTATCTCAGGTCTGAGAACAGAAGACAGGAAAAGATCAGGAAAGAAACAACTTCCCCAAACCAAAGCACCAATGAAACGAACGGTAACACAGGCTGATCGAGAGTAGCCTGATTAACATAAATGTGACTGACAAAAGCCAAAATAATTCCCGCTGATGTCTTTGTGTCAGCTCCTTTTCTAGACATTTCTATCCAACCAAAGTTGTTGCAGTCTGTGGTGGCAGACCGTGGGTGTGTGGGGAAGTAGGACCCAAAATGCAGGACTCTTCAATGCAAGCAATGCGTTGAGCCTCAGCTGCACGCTGCAAGAAATGAAGTGACGTGATAGGGTTGGGTAGGTTTGACAACGAGCTCACCCGAAACCTTGGCTGATTGTGACCCACACCTGTGTTCACACCTTGGCTCATGTGATTGGTCTGGGCTCTTATCGAGTAACTGCTAATGATGATAAATTTGATTCTTTTTACTGAATCGAGTTTTAATGAGTCACTCACCAAAGTCAGTCGGGTTTTTTGAGTCATTTGAGTCACTGAGTCAGTTATCCAGAGAGCGCAAAAAATGTACATTTTCACTCAAACTTAATTTGCTTCTCTTTTCATGTAAATCCTACTGCTAAGACGAGTGATTGTAAAAGAAAACAACTATTTTATAGAGCAAAAACATTAACACATTCTAAAGGAAATATTTATTTTTATTTTTTTATTAGTATTTTCCACAAATGTGTCAAATATATATTTTCTCATCTAAATGTCCACTGAGCTGTGAGCCAGGGGGCGGTAATGGACCTTAACATTGGTTGCCAACCAAGAAGAAGAAGCTGTGAGCCAGGAGGGAGGGGGTGAGTGAGTCACATGCTGTGTTGCCAATTTAGCGACGTTGTCGCTATATTTAGTGAGTTTTCAGACCCCCTAAAAAAGACGTGAAAGCGCGTATCGCTTTTACTCTCAACAAGCAGCGGGTGCTGTAACGCAGTCAGTTCTTC
>NW_005187667.1:369893-382811 GCF_000239375.1 Pundamilia nyererei | reverse complement strand
TATCTTATCTTATCATATTATATACATTTGTACTTATGTAAATATGTATATTTTTATAGTTTTTCAAATCATTACAGTGCAATACTTTGCACGATTATGGATATACTTATAAGCACAAACACATGGCTGTTACACCTGTTACACTTTTTTATATATATTATACAGGATAATATACACTTTTACATTTTTATATATGATTCTTACTCCTGTTTTTATTTCTTTTTTCTCTCTTAGTTTAGGTAAAAGTTTTTCTAGTATGTTTCTCACAGTCGGGGGGAGTATTTTCTAGCCAGGAAAAACATTTCACTGTATGTTGTACTAGCTATAACTACATGTGACAAATAAATAAATAAAGAATGAATAAAGAATGAAAGTCCCAGGTCATTGGTGTAAAAGTCAAGTCACAAGTCTTAGAACATTTTTTCAAGTCAAGTCTAAAGTCATAAAATTAATGACTCCAGTCCACACCTCTGGTACTCACTGACAGGTTCTGGGCACTTTTTGCGTGTCTCTGGCCAGCCTGACCGGATGATGCGTTTGAGGGTAGAGAGTTGTTCGTCTTGGGCCGTGGCAGTTTTGATGCATTCCAGTTTCTCTGTGCTCACTGGTGCTGTCCGGATGATTGTGTGTGCTTGTGTTTCCATTTCCTCACTTAGTGAGCTGTCACTGTCGTCTGTTGACTTTCTTGATAGCGTGTTGCTACTGGGATCTCTTTTCCAGGCCTGTGGACAAGTGTTATGCTGTACTTCTGAAGCGCAAGCAGCGTACGTTGTAGTCGAGGCGGTGCAGTGATGTGTGATGAAATCTTTTACAGCCATAGAGGACGGCGTAGAGTTCTTTCTCTCTTTGGGCGTAGTTTTGCTCTGTTTTGTTGAGCAGTTTCGACGCGTATGTGACCGGCCGTCCTTTTTTTTAGAAGCGTCTATTTGTAGTGTTACCTCCTTTTGAGGGTTGAAATATGCACGCACTGGCCCTGGTTCGGCAGTAAGAGTGTCTTTGATTTGCTGGAGAGCTCGCACGTGTTCTTCTTCCCATTTGAACGGCATGTCTTGGCTCAGCAGCAGTCTGAGTGGTGCGCTCATTTCTGCCAGGTGAATTAATCTGGTGAGATAATTCACCATGCTGAGGATTGTCTCCAGCTCTGCAGCGTTTTCTGGAGGTTTCATGTTTTTGATAGCTTTTACCTTGAGTGGGTCTGGTTTCAGCCCGTTTTTTGTGGGCTTATGTCCGGAAAAGCTCACCTCTGTAACACAGATGCAGCACTAAACCTCTCTCTTGTGCGGTTGAGCATGGCTTTGAGGTTCTTGTCATGTTCCTCTTTTGTTTTCCCGAACACAATGATGTCGTCCACGATGCCTGCCACTGCTTCCAGGCCTTCATACGTCTCGTCAATCCTCCTCTGGAACTCATCTTGAGCAGACACAATGCCAAAGGGGAGTCTGAGGAAACGGTGTCTGCAGAAGATTGTGTTGAAAGTAGTCAGAAAGGACGACTCTTCACTTAGCTTGATGGGCCAATAGCCGGAACGTGTGTCGAGGATGCTGAAAAACTTTGCACCTGTAGGCTTGTATGTCACATCCTCAAGAGTGGGGAGTGGATAGTGTGGTCTCATTATGGCTTTGTTTAGAGGTCTTGGGTCCAGGCACAGCCGGAGTTGGGGTCTTTTCGGGTTCTCGCAGATTACAAGAACGTTGACCCATTTGGTGGCCTCTGTCACTTTCTGGACAATCTTGTCTCTTTCCATATTGTTCAGCTCTGATTTGACCCGATCTCTGAGGACAAAAGGTGCGACAGTCGGGTCCACTGTGAAGCTGCACTCACCTTGGAATTCCTCAATGTCTTTGAAAACGTCATGATGTCTGGTGCTTTGGTGGGCTGCTCTGCTTCCATGCTCTCCGTTACTGCATACTACAGATGGCACGATACCACTTTTTATGTCCGATACCGATATGAATCCGATATAGTGTGTTTTAATAAATAAAACTGTTTTTTAATATCTTTCTGCATTTTGTATAAGTTCAAACTCAACTTTAAATAAACAACAACACTAAAGCTATCCTGTTACACCTGTATGCAAAAAACACACTGCACCCAAAATATTTCATAGTTCAGCAAAACTGATCAATCTAATGAACTTAAACTTGCTCCATCCTCCCTGTTCTGGTATTTTAAAGAGTAAGCAGCCTAACTAGTAGGTTTGCCAACTCCCAGCAAAAAAGGTTTATGTGGAACATAAACAAGCGGACACGCGATGGTCTTACCATCGTTGTTGCTAATGACGACGCATAAAAACAGGCGCTTGTCCGTCCGTAGTGTGGTTATATTAAATATAAGAGAGAACTTTAATAAATGAATACAGCCACGACAGCGACATCAGAACCATGAAAAACATATTACCGTAAACAGTTTATTTTACGACACCACGAAACAAACGATAGCGTGAAATGAAACGACAGACGTTTTTATATTGTTTTTATATTGCAAGCTGTGAGTTAGCGCAGGTGGTCTGTAGTGGCATGGAGGCAGGCAGGTGAAGGGGGTGAACAACCCGTGGGACTGGCAGGTGGTCCAGCGTCCAGATGGGAGCTCTTCGGCAGAGATTTGCGTCCAGCAACTTGATGCGTGGAAGGGTTAGCTGAGAATCTGGCAAAGAGAGGTTGCGTACGCTGGCCTTATGAGTCCCCGGCTTAATCACCCACAGGTGCGAGCAATCAGCAGAACACAGAGGCCCCTCCCAGGGGTGGAGATGCCGGCTCGGAGGGAGACACACTAGCACACCCTCGGACCATGACACGCACAAAACACACCTGCACCTGCAGCACAGAGTCCTCCAGCCGGGGTGTAGCTTTGAGCCTGTGGCCTGATGGGAGTTGTAGTTCTTTCACAGGGTCTTCTCTCTTAATCAGAGAATCAGTGATCTGAGGAGGAGGCTCCATCTGTGAAGATAGCTGATCACTGAGGTGGTGGAGGAAAAAATCCAGCAGTACAGAGCCGTTCTCCTCCTGCAGGGGGTGCTGTGGTGTCTTCAGCCTGAGCGGGTGCAGCAGGAGATGAACTTCCTGAGTGAGCTGCTGGGCATGAAGGTGGTGCTGCTGCTGGAGCAGAGAGTCTTTACAGGAGAGACAGAGGGAGGGCGCCGCCATGATGGTGATGTTGGTGTAACGCCATCATGGATGAAACAAAGCTCGTGTGCTTTTTTCTGACATGTCAACTTTTTTTCCCCTTTCAGAAACAAAGACGTCACATCTGAGCTGGATCAAAGGAACAAATAACGTTTATTACTGTCGTCATAGCGATCTTACAAAATTGCATCTTTACCCTGGTACAGGTGTGGGGTTCTCACGCGCAACTCCGCCCCCATGGCTGTGATTAGAGATATTACAGAGTCTTTTTTAATCAAAGTCAGTCCATCAAACAGCCTGAGCTCACAGCACAGCTGAGTCTGTGTAGCTGCAGGTCATCTGTCCGGCCAGCAGGTGGAAGCAGCGTGCAGCAGAAGAACTGAGCGCCCAGGTTACCAGTCAGAGGTAAACGTGTTTAAAGGAACAGAAGAAGAGTTCAAACCAACCTTTAAAAGTCCTCCAAACATTTTATTAAATTAAATCTGAAAAAACAGGAAACCTCACTAAACCTTTCACAATAAAAGCTCTTTACATCTTTATTTACATGTTAGCTCTCATGTTAGCACCTGCTGCCTGCAAACCTTCAGCCTGAAGGCGGGGTTAGTCACCTGGGACCACAGCTGTAGCTCTCTGATTGGACGCTTTCAAAGCAAAGCGTGAGAGCAAGGCTATCTTCCTAAAATACTGGAGGCTTCTCAGGGCAAAGCTGTTGTCTCGTCTGTCCTCGACATTTCCTCAAAGAGCTCGTCATCGTCCTGCCTCCAGACTCTGCGGATGAGTGGGTGGAGCCTCAGAGCTCAGGGGCAATTCTCGTATACGCCTCCCTCACCACCATCCATCTGGTAGATGTTGTCCACGGCGGCGGGCTGAGCGTGCAGCTGCAGAGTCGACGACGTGGGGTTGAACCGCACCGAGCGGCTGATATGCCGATGCTGCCGAGGGCTGAGACATGAGAGCGAGAGTGTTAGTCAGCTGTCAGGACCTTTGGCTATAGAAACATTAATGAGATTACTCTGACTGCAGGAGATTATAACATCCTGCAGAGAAGCTCCAAAATAAAACGATTTGCTGCTTCTGTCACATTTTATTATAAACCAAATATTAAAAAACATGATTTAATTTTATCCACACATCTAAAACTCATTGAATCTGTTTCCTGCTTTCATCCTCATCATGACTCAGATTTTCCAAAGTAAAAGCCTGAAACTTGACTCAAAGCAGTGTGAAAGGTCACTTCCTGTTCATGACTCTGATTATGCTGCAGTTCAAATGAAGCATTAACGAGCAGTCGTGTTAATGATGATGATGAAGGATCTTCCTCCCCGTGCTCTGAGGCTCCAGTGCAGCAGTGATGGAGGTGGAAACACTGAGGCTGTGGATCACCCACACCCACTCATGCTGGGGCGGCTCTGATGGACTCGGCTCACAGTCGCTGAATCACAAACCAAAGATCGAGACAACCCGTTGCTGTAAACGGCAGAGCTTTGGTAGTGTCGCGCTTGTTCTTGAGTTTGGACGCCATAATGGCGGACTGTGCTCAGGGCTTTTATGGACGGTGTTTCTAGTAGCGGAGGGGTGGAGGGTGTGGTGCTGCTGTGGGTGAACATGAGGCTCTGACACAGGCGTCAGCTCTAAATGATTCCACTCTGATGGGCCTTAAAGGTCGAGCGAGCCGCCGTTGGCTGGTTTGAACTCTGTGGTCGTCTCACCTCTCAGTTTCAGTCTGAACACGCGATGAAGGCTGAGAGATGATGAGTCACGACTTCTCAGCAGCGCCCGCGATGGTCGAGGTGCGGAGACACGTTAGTTACTCAGAAACACAAAGATAAGGATCGTGCACTCACACTGTGTGGAGGAGCTTCAGTCTTCTCACTGCAGAGACACAAAACAGCAGAACCATGTTAATGACGAGACGTTTGTGACATAAAAAGAACAAAGCACACAAATCAGCACCAAGCCGAGCGACCGAGCCCGACGCGAGAAACACAAAGACCAACGCACTGAGACGCGCTCCTGATGATCAGTGACCTCGCCTGAAACATCCAGACACCGTCGCTCTGTGAGGGCGGCGAGGTCAACGCTGCCGAGGCCATGTTGGGTCCAGATCGCAGCTCACGAAGAGCTGAATGAGCGCAGAACGTCGTTCAGTTTCTTTATTTTAACGTTGTTTCCTGTCTTACATGCACGCACAGCAGCAGACTGCAGCTAGCTTCATGCATGCAGCAGATGCTCCGGCCCCGTGAGAGGACCAGAGGAGGCCCTGACACGCACCTTCATCTGGACTTTAACACGATTCACTGCAGAAATGATGAGTCACGTCACACGGACGTGTTTGCTAATGCAGCTCAGCGTTTCCATCAGAGCTGCTGCTACAGAGCGGGGGCGCTGACGTCAGCACGAGGGTCTACCGCACGATTCTCAGTAATGATGAGCGATCCAGCCCACGCGCTCGCTCTGCGGCGACACAGACCCGAACATCTGGTTCTCAGGAGAAGGCGGAGCTCCTCGGGCGTGTCTGCAGAGGTGAAGCTCGGGAACAAACTGTTGAAACGTTCACACCTTCAGCTCGGCCTCCGCACCATCTCAGCGGTCTCGCCTCCTGCAGGGGGCGCTGTGGTGTCTCTAAGCTTCCCTCTCACTGGAGCTCCATGTTTGTGTTAAACAGTCTGGTTTCAGCGCACTCTCCTGTCTCCGAGACATCTCCACGCCTTCACAGGTGTGCCACACCTGTCCACTCCTCATCCTCTTGTCCTTTTGCAAGGCTCCATTAAATATCCAATGATTATTGTACAAAAATAAAAACAATCAGCTGATCTGAGAGGACCTGACCAGGACGTGTCCCTGTTTATTAAACTGCGCTGCGTCACATGACCTCCATGTTTCCTGTCTGGCTCAGCTAAAAACACCAGATCATGGACGGGGAACTTCCTCTTTGTCCTCCGTTACTTTGTGCTTCTCTGCTCTGGCTTCCAGTTTCCTACAGGATCAAACTTTTAGCCCCTTCATACCTGTCTGAGCTCCTTTCATGCTCCAGAAAAAGCAGGAGGTCCAGCTCAGGATGAATGCTGTCCGTCCCTCGGACTAAACTCAAATCTCGTGGCGATAAAGCCTTCTCTCTGGCAGGTCCCAGACTTTGGAGTAGTTTCCACCTGAATATTTAAATCACTTCTAAAGACACATTTTTATACTCTGTTCTTTAACACACTATGACCATTTGGTCTTATTCAGTAGTCTTAGGTTTTGTTTTATTCTCTTATTGTCCCTTTATTGTTTTACATTGTTTCTGTTTTAATGGCATCATTGTTGGGCACTTTGTGCAGCACGAGCTGTCTGGAAATGTGTATACACAAACTTGACCTTGTCACTGTGAGGACAGTTTGACTAAACTCACCCAGGAGTCCTACGATGGCGAGCAGAGACACCAGCCCCAGCAGGACGCAGACGACCACCACCATCAGCTGACCGCCGTCCTCGCCCTGTAAACCCAGAAAAACACCACATGACTCTGTCACAGGGAAGCTTCACCTTCTGTAATGCAATCAGCAGAGAGTTCGTCTGTTTGACTGACTCTACTCTTTGGTCTCACAGCATTTATTCAAATAACACTTTTATATTTGGTGCCTTCTTTCCCAGCATGCATCTGGCTGCCACAGTGAAGTCAGTGCGATGGCTTTAAAAAGCTCAACAACACAATGAACTCGTATTGAGCCACACAAAGTTCAGTGTATTTCCCATTTAGCCTCCTTACCCCTCAGAGACTGAGCACAAAATCACTACGAGCTCATATCCACCTGCTGCCCCTGGACAGGTGTGGTAAAAGGTGTGACTCCACCTGTGTCGTGTTATTCAGTATCTGTGGTGTATAAATAGCCCTGCTGCTTCTCTGTTTATCAGGTGGTCAGTGGTCTTGTTTGTGGTTTTCTGGTCTCACTCTCTTGTTGTCTAAACTGCTTTTGTTTCCTCTTGTTCTTGTTGCAATTATAATCATTACATATTAGGACCATATCACCCTATTAGAGCACTTGGCTCTCGCTCTGCAGGCCTACTTGTTGTTCCTAGAGTATTTAAAAGTAGAATGGGAGGCAGAGCCTTCAGTTTTCAGGCCCCTCTTCTGTGGAACCAGCTTCCAGTTTGGATTCAGGAGACAGACACTATCTCTACTTTCAAGATTAGGCTTCAAACTTTCCTTTTTGCTAAAGCATATAGTTAGGGCTGGACCAGGTGACCCTGAATCCTGCCTTAGTTATGCTGCAATAGGTGTAGGCTGCTGGGGATGGCCCCGCCCCTCCCTGAGCCTGGTTCTGCTGGAGGTTTCTTCCTGTTAAAAGGGAGTTTTTCCTTCCCACTGTCGCCAAAGTGCTTGTTCATAGGGGGTCATATGATTGTTGGGTTTTTCTCTGTATCTATTATGGTAGGGTCTACTGTACGATTAAAGCGCCTTGAGGCGACTGTTGTTGTGACTTGAGGCTGTATAAATAGTTTTTATCAGCTTGTCAGTTATCTTTAAGTTGCTCTAATTTTTACAAATACAGTGTGTGTGAAAACATAATTAATTTTATATATAAAGAACCAAGAAATACTTTTTTTAATCTCAGGTTCTGGTTTGGACTGTCCAATCACACGAGGCCGCGTTAGCAGTAGTGTGAGCTGCAGACAATCCAAATAACGTGATCAGAAACATTTAACACACAAACTGACATGAATACAATTTAATCCGTTTTTTAAGATATAATGTGAGACGTAAGGACCCACAGACACCTGGGAGCTGTTTATTCATGTAACTCGATGAGGGTCGCTCACATGGATCCTGCTGCTGGATGTAACTCTGTGAACCTGCAGGGATTTCATACACTCAGAAGAAAGACTTCTACAAACAGCTGGAAGCGTGCAGGATTATTGTTAGGATGATTCTCACTGTTCACATCCTCAGTATGAAATATGTGGGGTGATGGTAACAGCAGCAGGTTTGGCACAGCTAAGGGAGGACGTAACTCCATTAGGTTTAGCGGTTATAGATCGCAGTGACTGCAGTGTTTTTAATGTGAAACTGTCTTTAAGGATGTGAAAGTCCCGACACCCTGACTTCGGTCGCTCTCAGCGACTTCATGTTTTCATGCTGTTTTTCTTTCCTCACCTCGCTGCTGCTCGTCATGGTGGAGGGCGAAGTCAGGAGGCTTTCTGCAGAGGTCATGTGACCTGCAGCATGAGGAAGCGAAAGCAGAAGATTTTAAGACAGCTGTGTCAGCAGCAGCATGATGTCATTAATTTTAGCCTCTGATCCTTTATTCCAGAAACACACTGAGTCTGAGACCAAACAGTTCCTGTCACTTTCAGCCTGATTGGACAAAAATCAGGAAGCGATGCTATAAATATGTGATGACTAATAAAGTTTGTTCCACAGAAATGTAAACGATCCTCTTTCCTGTCATCTGTGTTTGGTCCTGACAATCATGTGTTACTTCATTTCTGTCATCAGCTGATTAATCACAGGTCACCTTCAGAGGCTGCCGTCGGCTCTGTGGGCGTCTCTGAGTTTGGCGCCGTCCATGTGGGAGTTTGTGGCGCTGAAACAGATCATTGACATGACGTCAGCACACTCTGCTTCAGATGAGTCTTTGTAATGAGAGGATCAGCAGGTGAGAGCAGTTAAACGTTCAGAGAGCTGCAGCTTCCTCGTGATGCTATTATCAGGAAACTAAAGCCAAACAGAGATTTCTTTATTTAAACACGACTCGAGTCACGACTTCATGATGCTCAAATGAAAAGAGGAAAAGGAAACAGCCCCGAGGTTAGACCTGGTCGACGTGCTGATTCTGAACAAGGACAACTGTGTGAGGAAGACTCTGCTCACTGTGTAGACTGAGACGAAGCTGTAGTTGCTATGATACCAGAGTCCGATGGTTCTGGTGTTGTAATTCCTCACCTGTGACGACGCTCAGGTCAAAGTGATGCTTCTCATCGTTGAACCAGCCGGGTATCTCCACCCTGCAGCCGTATTGTCCAGCGTCTCCCTCTGTCAGGTTCATGATGGTCAGAGAGACGTCTCCGTCCTCCAGTCGGCCCAGCAGCTCATACCTGCTGGAAGCTCTGGTTAACACTCTGAGTCCATCTGTGGAGATCAGCGGATTGGAGCAGCCTCTGGCTGGTATTTCTCCTCGCTGCCAGCACGCTGACAGAGCGCCGTGATACTTCCTGTCATATTTACAGGGCAGAGTGACGTCCTGACCTGTGTGACCTTTGACCCTGCTGCCGTCACATTCACAGACTGGAAACAGAAACACAGGAAAGCTTTGTTACATCAGATCCAAACTCTGCTCAGGGCTCAGATCAGGTCAATGTCATATCATCTTCACTGGTTTTACTGGTTTAACTGGGTCTGAGAGAGTAATTTCGAAACGGGGATCAATAAAGTATAGATTATTATCATTATTAAACTGGCGTTTTAATCGATACCAGTGCCTGATCAGTTTATAGATTCTGCTTGTTTGGCAGTTTGATGTCAAAGTTTAAAAGAGAAGGTCAAAGGAGCCTGGAAAGAAAAGCGTCTGGACTTCTTTGAGTTGCTTGAAGACGTTTTAACTCTCATCCGAGAAGCTTCAGTTCTAAAACCAGAAGTTTAGTTCAAAAATCATCCCCTATGTAGCCGGTGTATCACAGAAACTCAGGAGAGTTTTCTCCAAGCACGACATCCTGGTTTCAGACCCAGCAACACGCCCAGACACAAACTGGTTCATCCCAAAGATTACAAGACAAACTCCCAACTCTTGAGCCACGATCGCCCTTTCGCCTCCTTTATCTTAGTGTCCTCGATTACTTTCAACTCTGTCTTGTTACCCTTATGTTTCCTTGCTCTCGGATCACCTGCTGCTTCCATGTAAAGCTTCAGTTTGTTTCTGTTCTCTGTATGTTCCCTTTGTTCCTTCGGTCTTTAGGTATCTAGACTCTGTCTTTGTGTGTTATTGGAGTTACTAAAGGTTAGTTTTGTCTTTGACCTCCAAGACTCAAAAACAACACGTAAGGATGAGAATCATGGAAAACAAACCCAGATGGTGTTTGTGAAGCCTCAACATGAACATTTCCATCGTCACCATGGAAACCAGACATGAGAAGCAGGAGGTGGATGAGACTGAAACAACTTGTCAGTCACAGGTTTTTAGCCAATGAGCATTTCCAGGATAATCCTCCTCTCTGACACATGGAGTGACCAAAATCTACAAACTACACGTTAAATTAGATTAAATGTGAAAACAGTGACTGAGTTCACACTCATCAGGTCGGGGATCAGCCCCAGGCCCCCTGCTGGCCATTAGAAGAATGCAGGTTTAAGACACATTTGGCTTCACTTTTTAGAAATCCAAGCTCCGTCCAGCTTTGCTCTCCGTCAGCTCACCCAGGCTCAGCGCCAGAGAGACTTTGACCTTTAGATGAATTCTCACACAGCTACAGATGTGACAGAGAGAAGAAGACGTTTATCCACTGTAACCCTGGAGAGGACGGCAGTGAGGTTTAGACCGCCACTGACCCTGTCCCCCCGAGTTTGTGACAAAATCACTGCTTATTATCCATCATTGAAGAGACGTCAGAGATCAGTTTCAGTAAAAAAAAGACCTTTGGGGTCATCTGAGGTTAAAAGGAAGCACACAGTGAACCAGCTGTTATCTCTGGGTAACGTTTGGGTAACATGACGTTCATTCTCGTTGTTAGCCAACCCTTCAGGAAACCCAGCTGTGCTGACGGGGATTCGAGTTTTCACACAACTATAGATCACATCCACCATGTGAGGCAGAGAGATAAAAACAGCAGATCAAAGTTCCACCAGCAGCACAGCTGAGGGGGATCACGCGTTTTCAGTGATGATAAAGGTTAAATAAAGACACCAGGCAAATAAATCTCAGGATCAGAGACAGTGGAAAGGTGCAGGTTACCTGTGAGCAGCGCCAGCAGCAGCACGACCTTCATGACGAAGCCCGAGTGACTCGTCAGAGCTCGCCAACACGTTTAAACAGCTGCTGACAGCCTGCGAGTCATCACAGCTGCACGCTGCAAAAAATGATCCTGAAACCACAAAAACAGAGAGGCGGGGCTCCTGACACAGTCTTTACTCAAACAGTTAATCCACGGATTCGACCCCGGATTATTTCCTTTACAGTTCAGCGTTTTGTTGACATTTAGCTCCCTCTGTGGTTATCATCCTCACCCCCTCGTGTCCTCCATGTTTTCTTCCTTTACGTTTTATAGTTTGGTTTTTTCTGGAGGTCTCATGCTTTGTAGCGCTGTGGTTCTTGTTGTACTTGAGTTTATGATTGATGCAGTCTGTTCAGTGTAGCCTGTGTAGTATTTATTCTTGGAGTCATTTCCTGTTTTATTTTGGTAGTTGGCTTTCTTCTGTCTTGTGCTTAGTTTTACTTCCTCCCCCGTCTGTCGCCCTCCTGATCACCTCAGGTGTATAAATAATCCTTCCCTCAGTCTTTGGTTCAGTTTGTTGCCTTCGTTGGACTGTTATTGGGCCGGGCCGTTAACCAGATTAACCAGTCAGGAGCAGATTATAGAGCAGAGATGGTGGTTTCGCAGCACAGCGACCCCTGAAAGCTGAGCTGAGAACGGTCACAGACAACAACAATAAAGAAACAAAAATAGTTTTGAGTTCAGTTTATGTCCTGAGTCTTTGTGTCCGTCCCTCTCGTCTTATGCACATAGAACAAACGTCTGAAGGTTGACGTAAGCATGAAGGTGGTGCTGCTGTTCAGATGAAGCTGACCTCAGACGTTTGCTTCTGTCTGCTCTCAGAACTGAAGCCACAGTAGACGCCAGACTGAAGCTTTGAATCCTCAGAGTTAAACCAGCAGCATCATTTCGCTTAGATTAATCAAAAACAGCTATTTACTAGAAATGAAACCTTCAGAGCTCACCAGGGGGCCGCAGGCCACGCTTTGTGAACCACTGATGTGAAAAACATTACATATGATATTTCAGTCATTACAAAACATGTATTATAGTATTTAATTAATAGCTGCAGCATTTACTGTGTATTAAACTATTTTATTGTCTACAGAGAACATTTAATATCTATTCTGTGTACATTTGTAATATTTTATGCAGAATTATGGTTTATTTACAGTATTTTCTTGCATCTTTCAGTGTTTCTGCAGCTGAGCAGGCAGAGCTGAGCTGCAGTCACTACTTTCATGGTTAAGTTACTAAACTTCCGCCTCACAGACAGCAGGATGACTACGAGGGGGAAGTTTTCCCCCACAGCACAGCTGAGTCTGTTCAGCTGCAGTTCATCGATCAGCCACATGGTGGAGGCAACGAGCACTAAACAGGGGTGAGAAACACAAGAAGAAGAACTCACAGTGAGGAAAAAAAGGTGAGTTCCAACCAACCATTAAAACAATTAAATTAGCAGACTCATTTGTACTGTTGAAAGTGATTATTTAACACATCAAGCCTTAAATAAAGGATTGTTTAAGGCTTCCAAGCTTGAGGTCCATACGGTACATCTCAAGGAATCAATTTTCTCACTTAACGAGATTATAAAAGATGCCAGAACTGAATATTTTGCTAATCTAACAGCTTCAAAAAAGAAAAATCCCAGAGTATTGTTTGAAACAATTAAAAACATTGTCTCTCGTGATATTCCTCACGTACCAGTCTATACTAAATCTCATTGTAATGACTTTATTTTAATTGAATTGATTGATTTACCTTTATTAGTCCCACAAGGGGAAATTTCATAAGGCTGCCGACCTATTGCACGCAATGGCGGCGCCATCTTACCCTCCGACCATACATACAT
>NW_005187667.1:367079-368356 GCF_000239375.1 Pundamilia nyererei | reverse complement strand
TTGGAGAAGAACAATGTTCTGGACATTTGCACTCCACTGAAACCGCTTTGCTTAAAGCGTGTGGGGACACTCTGATGGCAGCAGACTCTGGAGAGCACACCGTTCTGGTTCTGTTGATCACAGCATCCTGATAAATAAGGACTTGTTGAAGGACTTGTTTGGGATTACTGGTGTTGTTTTAAATGGTTTATGTCGCATCTATCTGAGAGATCCTTTACTGTCTGTATGAATCAGGTGCTGTCGGAAACATCAGTTCTGCCTTCTGGGGCACCTCAAGGATCTGTTTTAGGTCCTATTCTCTTTTTGCTGTATATACTCCCTCTAGGCCACATTATCAGATGTTACAATAATATTTCTTATCATCTCTATGCTGATGACATTCAGTTATACTGTTCTTTCAAAGCTTCTGAGTTTTACAAATTGTCTTGTTTAAATAATTCTCTGTCTGAGATCAAACAATGGTTAAATGACAGTTTCCTCCAGTTAAATGCAGATAAAACAGAAACTTTGATTATTGCACCTGATCACATGCTCTCAGAAATTAAGCAGCAGATCAGTTTTTTAGGCCCTTCATTTCAGTCACGTCTCAGAAACTTAGGTGTTATATTTGACAGTTCAATGTCTCTGGAGAAACTCTCTAAGCAACTTGTTGAACTGTTTTTATCATCTGAAACATTTCTAAACTCAGACTGGTGTCAAAGGCAGAACTTGAGATGATTCCTGCTTTTATCTCTTCTTGTTTGATTATTGTAACGGTCTTTTTACGTGTCTCAACAAACCAGCTCTTGATCGCCTTCAGTCTGTTCAGAATGCAGCGGCAAGACTTTAACTGGTACGAACAAGAGGTCACACATTACTCCAGTTTTGGCTTCTCTTCCGTGTGATGACAGACTGAAATAGCCAAATCTGAACGATTTCACTCATTTTTCATGCTTTTATTGTTTAAACAACAACAGGAAACATATTGATCAATAAGAAAACAGATGATTGGTGCCGTGTGACAAGCACGTCACATGACCTTTTCCATTATGTGTGTTTGTCACAATAAAAATCTGACGACCGTCTTCAGTTTGGTGGGTTCAGGTCACGTGACATACAGGACGTGTTGTCACGAGTCCCTCGCTTGTCACATGACAAGACATCAAACGAAACTTTAAAACTTTACAGGGAACTTTCGTGGGTGTCTAAAGGGGCGGGGTCACCTGTGTCACTGTGGATTCTTATAGGTTAACTCTGAAAAAACAACCTATCAGAATAAAAGCTCGCTACATCTGTAG
>NW_005187667.1:364124-365106 GCF_000239375.1 Pundamilia nyererei | reverse complement strand
GCGGTTGGTGGGCGGAGTCTGCAGCGGGCTCACGGGTGGAGCTCCTGATGCTGGTCGTACGTCACCCGGACCCCAGGAGATGTGAAGAGCGTTGCTATGGAAACGATGATGATCTCAGGTGTTCTGCAGATGTGCCGCAGCTGTGCGCTGCACCTGCCTCACTTAGACGTATTTAAAGTTTATTTAAAGTTTTTATGGCTGCACGACCACAACCTCAACTTCCTGCTTCCTGTCGTCTGGTCACCGTTCATGACTGTCACACGTGCATAAAACATCCTCGAGTTCCTCTTTCTGCTGCGACCCTGTGACTGCGCTGGAACATGGCTGCCAGCCCGCTGCGCACAGCCTCGGCCGTGACGCTCCGCCTTTCTGCTCCGGCGCTGTGACAGCAGCGTGGGCTAACCCGGGCTGCAGATGTGGACACATCTGGGCCCGTGGGCCTGCGTGCTGGGCTTTAACGATCAGGCTGCTTCGTTCTCGCTCAGCATCTCAACGCCACCTGAAACCTCCTGCTCAGCTCGCCTTCGTTTGAAATCGCCCGCGTGGTTTGTGGGTTTCTTTATCTGTGAGTTTCAGTCTGAGCGCGCTCAGTCGTGAGAAGACGCTGCCGAGGTGATCGCAGCGCGCTGAAGGCCCGCGAGCCGAGACCCCATGAAGGTCAAACCTGACTCAGGGTTCATCAGCGGCGATCGAGGCGCTCAGACACGGTGTTTATTCAGAAAACAGGAAGTCCACTCACGTGCTGACGAGCTGCTTCAGTCTTCTCACTGCAGAGACACAAACGACGTGATGAGCAGCTCGCCGTGCGTCACAGAGTAAAACACAGTTCAAACTAATAAATGTTTCCTGCATCACTGAGGGCGGGATTAAGAACCCGCTGCCACACCGACCACGGTCGCCGTCCTCGATGTTTCGAGGCCGTGAGAACAGACGGGTTCATTCTCGTACTCACCGGCGACGACGAGTCCACCGAGCGTGAGCA
>NW_005187667.1:361510-362601 GCF_000239375.1 Pundamilia nyererei | reverse complement strand
ATCAGATCCAAACTCTGCTCAGATCAGGTCAGACTATCGGAGAGGTCACCTCTGACCTGAACTCTGACCCTCGCTGACCTCAGCCTGTAAGCCTGCAGGAGGTCAGCGGGAACGAGCCCACGCTACAGCTGTTACAACACCAGCAGCTCGCCCTCAGACCTCTGCACGTCTCTACCACAGAGACTCAGCCCTGTCACAAGTAATAACCACAGCAGCTCCTCGTCTTTACTCGCTGCAGTCTGAACAAGACTCATCATGCAAACTCAGGCTAAAGCTACAAAAGTGCAGAAGAAGAACGCAGCAGTGACATCAGAGCGGCTAAAGTTTCTGTGTTTACAGAGTTTCAGAGAAAGAGAGCCAGCAGTTACCTGAGAGCAGGGCGAGCAGCAGCCTGAGCTTCATGACGGAGCTGAATGCGCCTCAGAGCAGCTCCAACAGCTGCTGACAGCCACCACAGCTGCACGCTGCAAGAAATGAAGTGACGCGTAAAAACCAGCACCACACGCTGCTGCGGCAGGAGCATCACACACAGCAGGCAGGGGCCAATCAGAGAGCAGCTCTCGGTTTACTCTGTTCGGTCAGACGAGTCTGTTTTTACTCTGATTACTTACACTACTTTGGCTTTTACAGATCATATGTGATGATTTATGATCACATGACTGTCGTTACACGTGTTTATTTCATTGTTTTATAACCTGATGACGTTTTTATCTGCTGAACTAAAATAATAATTCTGGTTTATTCATCATCAATAACATGCAGCTCGTGTTCTCTCGTGACTCCTTCCTAAAAAACCTTCACCTTTTACAGATATGATGATTCCACGCGGTGGGCGGGGCTTGGAGGTAAACTGCGGCGGTTCAGCGACGACAGAGTTGAACCCACAGCTCAGTGTTTGCTCCCGCAGGTCTTTCATCACTGATCACGTTCATAGTGTTGAATATCACATTTCATATCAAATATAAAGCCCGAGTCATGTGACCTGTTATTGTAATGACAGAGAATTTGAAACATCTCAGTTTCCTTGAGAGTGATTTGTGTTCACACAGTAACAGGATCAGGACGACTACACACTGAGGCCACGTCCACAC
>NW_005187667.1:356598-360069 GCF_000239375.1 Pundamilia nyererei | reverse complement strand
CTGATCTGTCGGCGCTTTGTGTTCACGCCCTTTATGCGCCGATTCTAAAGCTGTTAGTTTGATGTCTCTCCAAACAATATTGACCGAACCAGCAGCAAAAGAAGATCCAAACTACGCTTCACATGAACATCGTCATGGATTCACTCTGACTTTCACTGTTTTGCTTCCACCGCGATGCACAGCTCTCTCTCTCTGTACTTCAAGAACAGTTTCCCTTTCTTCATTATTCGTTTGCTTGTTACGCACAAGTCCGGGACCAATAAAGTACACTTTCTTTCTTTTCTTTCTAAATGTACTGATCTGAATTATAATATTTCTGACTGTCAAAATTTCCCAGATTTAAATCGAATAGAATCGAATTAAATCGAATCGTGGATCGAATCGATTCGGGACCTTGTGAATCGGAATTAAATCGATTCTAGAAATCAGTGACGATACCCAGCCCTAGTCGTAGCGTCTCACACACTGCAGTACCACCTTTGACCACAGCAGGGAACCCCGGCGCTGTTGTTACGTTTCTCAGGTCCGCGCCGGGTTCACGTCTGGGTCTAAAATGTGTTCTGGTCACTGAGTTACGACGTGGATCTGACACAGAGGGATCATTCATGTGAGACGTGTCTGTCACTGATAAATTCCAACCTGCACAGCTGCCTGTCAGGGAATCGAACCCTCGTCTATACGTGACACACACGAGGTTTAGGGCTGGCCAATAACAGCAGGTCTGACTTGATCCAGCTTCATAAAGTCTGCGCTCAGCTTCGCAGCCTGATGCTCGTTTTTTTTCACTTGTTCCGTCACGTTACACAAAACGTGCTGATGGAAAGGCTGCCTGAGAACGTCTGCCCCCGTCCCTTCTTCAGCCCGCAGGCCGTACGTTTGACATCTCTGCCCACCCGTCAATCTGAGTAACCCTCTTCACTCAGGCCACTCCCACACAGTCAGGGAATCAAACCCCCGTCTCCCACGTGACCGGCGGGAAGACTCATCACTAACGTTCCCTCTAAGCTGCGCCCAGCTGCAGTCACGTACTGTTGCACGGTCTCTGCGCACAAAAACCGAACCTGCATTGAAATTAAAATAAACACGTAAAAAGTCTGTTTTGCAGTGTGAGTCAGTGAGTGACCGGCTGCTCCAGCCAATCACGCGATTCACATTCGTATATACGCAGCTAATCCACGTCGTTGACGGGCTCTGACAGCGTCCTCATGTGCCGACGCCGGCGTTTTAGCAAAGCGGCTGATGTGGAGTGAAGCCACGTTAATGACAACGTTTTAGGAGTGACGGCGGTGTTACGATGTGCCGGGAGTCCGCTGTTCTCGACCTCGCTGTCTGCTGTGGAGCTGGCGGGTCACAGACGTCTCTGAAAACATCGGAGCGCGTTTGGAAATATGTGACATCTTGATAAATCGAGCAGATATGTGAAGTTTACACAGCTACATTCTCGCTTGAAAATAACTTAAAAGCTTATTTGTGACCCAGAAATATTTAAGAGTTTTTAGCCTCGCTCGTCCACCATTGCCGCGTTTGAGTTTTGGATGAAATGCATTCTGGGATATTTAGCTGTACCAAGTCCACACAAGTCACCAGTACACGGTAGGTGAAGTGTCTTGCCCAAGGACACAACGACCGAGACTGTCCGAGCCGGGGCTCGAACCGGCAACCTTCCGATTACAAGACGAACTCTCAGCTCTTGAGCCACGATCGCCCACAGCAGCGGTGAGTGTTCCCACCTTCTGCTCTTTGTAACTTAACGCCATCTTTCCGTTTTTGAGTTTTGGACATGATTGTGGAGGATACCTTTGCAGCAAGTAAAGCTACCGGAAATGTACAACCCCACGCCCGGCCTCAAACCAGGAAGTTAGCATTTTCTCGTGCACAGGGTCTATTTATACATAAAGTTTCAGCTGCGCTCTGATCAGCTGATCTGAAAAAGACTCAAATGAAAACACTGAACATCTCCAATGAAATCTTAAATTTATCATTTTCAAATCATACAGAAAAGAAATTGAAGAAGAAGAAGATCCAGAGCGTCCACAACACAAAGACTCTCACAGTTTGTGGCATTCAGGCGTCACACAGTACAAGCTCCAAGCAGCTGTGATGGAGATGCCGCACTTCCTCAGACACAGTTTGATGCCCTGAACAACACACAAGCGAAGAAAGCCACGCCCCCCACCACCGACCACACCATCTGTCTGCCTGCAGCGTGAGATCTCTCACTGCTGCTGGACCAGACAACATCCCAGGTCGCGTGCCGAGAGACCGCGCTGATCAGCTGGCCGATGTCTCCACAGACATTTTCAACTCATCACTGAGCCAGATGATCGTCCAGCGTGCTTCAAGTCCACCACCACAGTGCCAAAGACATCCTCAGGATCCTGCCTGAATGATTACCCGTCGCCCTGACCCCCATCATCATGAAGTGCTTCGACAGACTTGTCATGGCACATGTGAAGAGCGACCTGCTCTGCTCTGGACCCGCTGCAGTCTGCACACCAGCCCAACAGGTCGACGAGGATGCTGTTTCCACTGCACTTCACCTCCGCCTCAGTCCGTCCGAATCGTCAGGCTGAGCACAGGAGATCCTCAGGGCTGTGTTCTCAGCCCTCTGTTGTTCACCCTCCTCGACTGCGCCGCCCTACACAGCTCCAGCTACATCAACAAGTTCGCTGGCGACACAGCCGTGGTCGGTCTCATCAGCAGCAACGACGAGTCAGCGTACAGATGTGCGGTTCAGCAGCTGGCGCTCTGGTGCAGTGAAAACAACCTAACACTGAATGTGAACAAAAGCAAGGAGATGATCGTCGGCTTCAGGAAGACTCGCTCCACCCACACACCGCTCAGCATCCACGGTTCCACAGTAGAGACTGTTAACAGCACTCACACAGACTCCTTTCCCTCCAGGGAGCCCGATCCTCCAGACTGCGAGACAGCTTTTTCCCACAAGCCATCAGACTCATGAACTCACCACCAGCTCTCCTGCTCCCCCACCACACACACACACACACACACACACACACACACACACACACACACACACACTCCGTTAGCTGAGTCTATGTGCTCCACACCACTGCTCTGTGGACAGGCTGCTGCACTGGTCACTTTAAACCACTGTAAACTGTAAATGTTAAGTTATAATTTTTCTCAGTCCTCTTAGTCTGAAGTGTATATTTATTTTCTTCTTTTATTTCTGTTTATTGTTGTTTTTTGTCCTGATGTAACCGGATACAGCAGAGATGACAATAAAGTTTGACTTGAAATGATAAAGAAATTATTAGTTGATGAGTTTGTGATTGATCGTTAAGTGCTGATTATTTTGACCTCATTCTGATTTCTGTGTGGTTTCACATTTATGTTGTTTTATTATTCTTATAAACTATAATGAACTCGTTTATTTTACTCTGTGAAGCCAATTTTATTCTAACATAGTTTTTCACTGAATTTTCTTTCAGTGATTAACTGTATGTT
>NW_005187667.1:354198-355075 GCF_000239375.1 Pundamilia nyererei | reverse complement strand
ACGTTTTTACTGTTATCAGCAGCTTCCTTACAAAGTTCTGCAAACTGCGTGAAGCACAAGAACAAGGAAACAGGCAGAGCAGCCACTTTATTGGGTACACCGTTAGTCCAAATATTTAATCAGCCAATCACAGGCCTGCTCTCAGCATTTAGGCGGGTAGACATGTGGAGATGACCTGCTGGAGCTCAGACCGAGCATGAGGCTAAAAGCTGACTGAAGGTACGTTGTTGATGATGTCAGACAGGTGGAGTCAGTTACCTGAGTTACACTGAGTGACTTCTTCACTGTTTACATGAAAACTTTATTAAACACATTAAACACAGTCTGACGATGGAGTTTATTAACAAACATCGCTCCTGTCACAGCTCACAGAGGACACGTGTCACTCAGGGACGAGGGCGGCCACCTGTGACGTGAGTGACATCACTCCTGAGGTGAGTGCAGCAGATTTATTTTGCTTCTTCTGCAGAGAACGTTCGACTGAGGCTTTCTGAGACGTTCCAGATGGGAATTCAAACACTTTCATAATCAGGTCGGTGTCACACGGCGCTGCTCTCCTCCTCCTTCTCTGATTGGTCTGGCCTCCTCTTTGCTTCCTGTTTGGACCTCCAGACTCCTGCAGGAACACAAACACACTTCCTGTCACAGATCCAGGCCTTCTCTGAGTTCAACAAAAACTAAACCTCAGTCAGAGATAACGGGGTCAGGGGTCAGGGTGGTGGTTGTCAGCTTTCAGGCCCTGAATGAATGTGATTGGCTGAACAGGTGTGACAGTGTGTAAATGATCAACGATGAGCCCGAGCTGACCCAGTGTTAGTCTCAGCAGTTATGCAGATGGAGTGTTTATAATGTTGGAAACCTGCAGTCAGCTGAGACA
>NW_005187667.1:336627-338166 GCF_000239375.1 Pundamilia nyererei | reverse complement strand
ACATATCTATATTATTGCTAATATATATTGTAATATATCTATATCACTAAAGCACTTCTGGATGGATGCAAGTTGCATTTCGTTGCCCTGTACCTGTGCATGTGCAATGACAATAAAGTTGAATTCTATTCTAGTCTATTCTTTCCTAACCATGACCCAACTGTAACCTGACACTGAAATGACTGTGGCTCAGGGGGTTGGGAAGTGCATCTGTAACCGGAAGGTCGCCGGTTCGATCCCCGCCCTCTCTGTCCTGATTGTGGGTGTGGACCTTTAGCTGCAGTTTGCGGTCCTTGCCGATGAAGAGTGAACCCACAGAACCTGATTCTTAGTGTTTAAACCACATCAGTAACACAAACGATTTTCTCTTTTTTCACACAGTAAAAAAAGTTCTTCCCTTCTTACAGTGGAGGCGCCGTGCTGTGGTTTCATCACAGCGCTGTTTCCTTATAATGTGGAAAAACTGACTGGTGGTTAAAATGTCCCTTTTTTCCCGAAGACGTCTCAGAGATGAACGTTTCACATTAGGGCGGGTCACAGGGTGGAGGCGTGCCTGCTCTCACCTGCTCAGGTGAAGCAGCAGCAGAGCACAGGAACAGTGGATACGAGATCTGAGAAATCACCTGAAGTAGGAAAATGATAAATAACTAAAAGAATGTGAAACATGCGAAACAACAGGAAGCTTCCTCCAACGCTGCCACAATAAAAGCTCTGCAGTCATCTGCACACAGACGTGTCAGGATCAGCTGACTGTGAGCGGTCCACAGGCCACGCCCCCAAAATAAGAAACATTTTTTAGTCGCTAACAAAAACCAAATTTATAAAACAAATGTAAATATTTGATCCTTTACATCGATGTTGTGTTAGATTTTCACCCTATGCACTTCCTGTGTCTGGACTCGGGGTGATGTCATCACTGAGGAGGAGCTCGGTGAGAGACACCTGGACCGCGCACCATGATCCATGGGCGGGGCTTCAGATACCACCTTGTCCCTTACAGGTGACCAGAGATGGGCAGTAACGCGTAACGCGTTACTGTAATCCGATTACTTTTTTCAAGTAACGAGTAAAGTACGAGATTACTATTGCAAAAAACGGTAATTAGATTACTGTTACTTTCCCGTAAGCACGCTGCGTTACTGCGTTACTAAAACCGTGAGTTTTTTGCGAGTGTGTCTCCTGACAGTGACGTAAGCGAGTGCGACGTTTGTGGCAACAGCTGTCTGCAGATCAACAATGGATAAAATATCGAGTGCGGGAGAGAGTATGAGCGTGCAGAGTTCAAAGCGTGGAAGTAATCACATTACTTTGAGTTTGAGTCCATAAAAAGTGACAAAAACACTAGCGTCCTTCTGCGTGGGAAGAAAACTTCTTTTTACAACGAAAAACCCCTAAACCTCCGAGCGAGCACCGAGTGCGCTGCCACGGGAGTGTGACACAGAGAAACTCCCGGACCCTCCCACTGATGGCTGCGGCTCACCTGCACCGGGGCAAACATCCGCCTGTCCAATCAGAGGATGTTGTGTATAGTCTAACTTT
>NW_005187667.1:334378-335921 GCF_000239375.1 Pundamilia nyererei | reverse complement strand
GAGAAGCATCGACGTCATTCTGAGGACAGAGCTCACAGTTGTTTCCAATCAGAGCTCCTCTGAGGTCGGAGCCCGCCGCCGCCGCTCGCCGTCTCTGGGTTTGCTGGTCAGCACTTTGTTTCTGGCTGGAGACCAAGTGAAACCAACAGAGACGCTGTTTCATTCTCTGCATTCACTTTCCTTTGAAGGACAAACTGCTGAGACGTGCAGACAGCGGGGTCCTCAGAGACCTCCACTCAGTCATTCCTGAAACCACAGTCGGCCCGAGCGCTCACAGCTCTGATTCGAGGCAAGTTTGAAGAACAACAAACACAAGTTTCTGTCTGAGGCTCACTTCCTTCCACTTCCCAGCGTTCATCCCGGTCCTGGTGCAACGTTTACAGTCGGCACGGTCGGCTTTTCGATTGTTTTTACCTTAAACAATAAAACCTCATTTCAACACATCAGTTTTTCGTTCAGTTACAGACTTCCATGGAAGCAGACGGAGGACCACGGGTGGTGTAAGACACGGGCGTAGTTACTACATGACCTGTTTTAAAGCCTCAAGATGACGTTTTTTGGTGTTTTCAAACTAATTGTGACGAGTGCATGTTTATTGGCTGTCAGCCATACGTCGAGAGCCAATGAGTGTCAGGGCAAAGTGGGCGGAGGTCTCAGCTGTCAGCCTGCTGTCAGCCCCCCCCACGATGTCACTTCCAGGTTAATGTAACTTTGGAAGATTTGCACAACCAAATTGACTGATGCTTACGACCAACAGGAGGCGCTAAGCGTCTCTGACAACACGCTGAACAAACTGTGGGCTCATTCTTTGAAGAGCAGGAGATAATTCAGTGATGTCACATTTAAAGGCAGCGGGGGCGGGGCTTGTTTTTAAGAAGGAGCGGTTTGAGATGATTTACAGAGCAGTGATAAGGAGGGCACGCTGCTGTAAAGTTCTCAAACGTCTCAGCAGGGATTAAAAATAGTCTGCAGAGGCCATAAACACAGAGTGTGTGTGTGCGCTCGCATGACTGTCTTTGTGAGGACCTGGTACACTGTCAGACATTGTGAGGACACAGAGTGGACAGTGATGACGCTTCATTGGGTCCTGACTGTGAGATAAACCCTCAACGACCTGTTTGATATCTCAGGTCTTCTGTAAGACCCAGCTCCAGGTTTGGGTCTGGGAATGCTGGGAATGCCATGATGGTCCTCACAGACAGAAAGGCAGAAATCTGTGTCTGCAAAGAATCAAGAGAAAAAAGAGAGATTTATCGTCTGCTGTCAGACTCCAGCTGCACCTCATCTTCATCATCACCATGCTCACCCTCCGCCTCGTCATCTGAACTCCACCTGCTGCTCACCACCACCACCACCATCTTCATCTTCCTCACTAAATCTGTTCTCTGTTTCTCTGCTGAATCACCCGGTTATGTAACGACAGTCTGCTCAACTTTGAGAGGAACAAAACTCAGAACAAGACTCTCACATCCACCCATCCACCCATCCATCAGTCCATCCCTCCATCCATCCCTCCATCCATCCATCCATCCACCCATCCATC
>NW_005187667.1:331582-333213 GCF_000239375.1 Pundamilia nyererei | reverse complement strand
TGATTCATTAGAGGGTTGCCGAGGCAACAAAATGTCAACACAGTGACTGAATCACTTCCTGTGTGGACACGAAGGACAGGGCTGGTTTCCTCCCCTGGTGACAGTGACGAGCTCATGTTCATGGTGGTGGTATCACACTGTTGTCATGACAACGCGTGAAACACAGCTGCCTGTGTCGGGGGCTGGGGCGTGTCACCTTCATGCACAGATGTTCTAATCAGCTGTTTGTCCTTTCAAACCAAACTTCCTGTTTGATTTAACCTGCAGCAGGGTCTCTGCTGATGTCACCTGTGATGTCACCTGTGATGTCACCTGTGATGTCACCTGTGATGTGAAGCTCAGGGTCCCATCAGGTTAAGTCGGCTGACTCAGCTCTGCGAGTAAACTCAGAGCGTTGGTCAGGGTTCCTCTCGGGAGAGATTTGTCCTCCTCCGCTCCAGCTGGAGCTGAGTTATGGCGGTGAGCGGCGGCCGCTTGTAAAGCTGGTGCGAGTTTCAGCTGATGGATAGAGCAGAGGGAGGAGGAGGAGGAGGAGGAGGAAGGAGTCTTCCATCTAGAGGCCTGACTGCTGTGCAGCTGAGCATTAACCCTGTGCTAACCTGTTTGCGCTCAGGCAGAGGTGATCACGCCGTTACCCAGCATGCCTCTGAGCCTGACTGCATCAGGACTGCGTGCGCTGTAATCTCAGGAATGTGAAACTTAGAGGGACGCGCTGCCATTTTTAGCCGGGCAGTTAATAACTCAGGGTCACGGCGTGGGCGGGGGGCGTGGCGCTGACATGTTAACGTTCATATGCTTTACTCTCAGAGCAGCTCAGAGACAGAACAGGCTGAGTCAGCAGGAGGTCAAAGGTCACAGGATTCACTTGGAGAGACATCCACACAGCTGCAGTAAAGCAGGGAGCCCGCGTTTCACATCGACCATCATTCAGGTGGGGTGATGATGTCATTTCCACATAGATCAGAGCTCCTGGGGAATTACGGCTGTTCAGATGATCACGTGACGTCCGCAGACACACGTGGGCTGCTGTGGTGACGCTGCGAGACCGGCTGAAGCTTCCTGATCTGGACGATGAAGACAAACAGGCTGAAAACACAACGCAGCACGACTCAGTGACGGCTGTCGAACACTTTAATCTGTTCTTGAACTTATTTCTAAAAGTCTGACAGATGTGAACATCACACCTGGGAGAGAGAGCGCTGATGACCTCAGAGCGTCTCTTTGAACCTGCTCTGATGAAACGCACGCTGCCTCTGAGAGGAAGCGTGTCCGTGTTCCTCACACGGAAACAGTCTGAGTGAAGACGTCTCACGAAATAAACCTAAAGAATGAACTAATCACACTCGAGTGAAACGCCAGAGTAAAATAAATGACCTAAAAATACTGCGTTATGCTAATGCTATGCTAAAATGCTAATTAGAATAGAATAGAATGGAATAGAATAGAATAGAATAATCCTTTAATTGTCCCACAAGGGGAAATTTGGTTGTAACAGCAGCCAAAAAGACACATGTACAAACAAACAGGACACAGGACAGAAACATCAAGGACAGGTTACTATATACAGAGAGTACTGTACAGTTATTAAATTAAATAAAAATAACTACAGATAAGAGGCAGAGCAGGTTGTA
>NW_005187667.1:327127-330395 GCF_000239375.1 Pundamilia nyererei | reverse complement strand
AAACTGTTTACTGTCCCCAGTTTAACATGCTGGTGATGATACAGTCAGAATCACAGCTGAGCTTATCATGTAAATAAATAAACAACTTATGTACGGACGAACAGCTGGTCAAACAAACAAGGCAATAATTACATAAATAAATGAAAAGAACAAAACAATATGTCAGGTAAGTTCAGGTGTGGGAAAACACACTTTTTATTTATTCATATTTTAACCACACGAGCCACTTTTGCTACAAATAAAAGAAAAACAGCCTTTAAATCCATCCATTTATCCTTTTTCAGGGGCGCTGGAGCCTATCCCAGCCGTCACAGGGCGAGAGGCGGGGACAACATGCAAACTCCACTCAGCTCTGGCCTGATGGTGGAATTGAACTCGGGACCTTCTTGCTCTGCAGCAACAGTGCTCACCACCGTGCTGCCAGCCTTTAAATCATTTTATTAATTCATGTTTATTGTATGGTGAAGTAACTAAAAACTTGTTGATGTTTGTTTACTGAGATTATGTGTCAGTTGTTGCTTCATATGATAAACAGTAAAACCTTGGGTCACGTGACTCTGTGAACCTGGGTCACGTGACTCTGTGAACCTGGGTCACGTGACTCTGTAACCTTGGGTCACATGACTCTGTGAACTTGGGTCACGTGACCCTGTGAACTTGGGTCACGTGACTCTGTGAACTTGGGTCACGTGACTCTGTGAACCTGGGTCACATGACTCTGTAAGGCTGACAGTCAGAGAATCAGACTCGGGGAAGATGAAGATGAGGCCGTGGGTTTTCTTTGCTGGTTTTGGCCGAGCTGAGCTGGAGGGTCTTCCTCCCTCGCTGATGATGATGAAGATCTTCAGCGTTTTGGATCCAGGAAATAACGTGAAACCTTAAACCACATAAACACAGTGAAGTTTAAGCTGCAGCAGCTCAAACATCCTCAAACATCAACACTGAAATGAGTTTCTGAGTCCCTAATCCTCCACCCCCCTCCCCCGCCTCCCCCGCCCCCCCTCCTCCTGGATGTGTGATGTCAGCACCATTAGAGGCAGTTTTCCTCTCTGAAGATCAGTTTATCATCAGCTCAGAGCTTTCAACATCGCTGTTTGTCCGGCGCTGCTGCTCAGCTCCTCGTCTGAAATGAGCTGTTTTAGCTCCGCCCTCTTTTACCTCCTGACACCTGAGCACATCTCATTTCTCCAAACTGCTTGTGATTGGGTGGCTTCATCCCCAACCACCTGAACTCTGGGAGGAAGCGGCGTTCACCTCGTCAGCCCTCAGAGTCCACGCTGTGCCCGAGCGTGACGCTTTCCTCCACGCCGCCCTCCACCTCCATCCCTCACTCCTGACCTCGCTGCTCAGACCAGCTGCAAAGCTTCAGTGTGGCGTCCTCGGGCCGAGGATGGAGGCTCCTCCAGCTGGCTGAGCCGCAGCTCCAGGGCTGTTTGTGTGGGCCGGCAGCCCTGGAGCTGTTAGCGGGTTTGGATATTTTTAGAGGTGAAATCTCAACAAACAGCTGGAAGCTTAAAGGGTTAAAGCACGAGAGCCTTATTTTAACAGACGTTCCTGTTTTATGAGCCAGCTTCACTCAGCTGAGCGCCGTCCACAGTTTCTGACTCCTTTTATTTCACTTTGGTTTCAGAGCGGCGGTAACACGAGCCGAGCACGTTTACTTTAGCTGCAGATCTTTGAATCTAAAGCAAACGCAGCTTCAGGAGGGTCCAGCTGTTCATCCAGCTGTTCATCCAGCTGTTCACACAGCAGCTCACAGACAGTTTCATGCACTTCAATAATCACAGTTATTCTTTATAATGTATGTAATGACTTCAGATCGTTTTGCTTTGATTTTTAAAGACCTCAAACGTCCGATCAGTCCTCACTGATCGTCAGTGGGACGAATAAAGCTTTGTCAAGTATTCCATGTGACAAACACGCCCATGCACATGTTTGTAGCTTTAAGGATGCTTCCATGTATCAACACAGAAAGTGTCCTCAAAATGAAATATAAATAATTTATTTCAGTTAAAGCAGAACTGCAACAAAAGCACAGAAGGCTGAGCTGAAGATGGTCAGGAGTCCATCAGACGGTCTGAGCATGTGCAGAGGAGGGAGGGTGGAGGATGAAGATGGAGCTGCCAGGAAGGAGGAGAAGAGGAGGATGCTGGGATACGGGCTGTTCTGATGACCTCTAAGGCCAAAGAAGAAGAATTATAACAGAGACATGAGATAACAGCAGATACACGTGTAATAAACGTGTAATAAACGTGTAATAAACGTGTGTGCATGCACAGAGCAGCTGGGGATCAGTTTGTGTAATCCTGCTTGAATGAACGATGGAGTCGTGTGTGCTAACTGTTAAACAGCAGCAGGAGTGAGTCCTCACAGAGACCACAGCCGGGCTGCTTCACCCACTCACCGCTCTAACTTTAAAGGTTGGAGGCTGTGCTGCAGTCACAGCAGTGCTTAGCATGAACTCATGCTCAGCTGCTGTAGCAGAGAAATAAGCAGAGCTGGAGCGCTGATGAAATTTTCGGGTATTTTTAATCTGGCGTGACCTTCGTTCACTCAAAGCCTCCTCTCCTCATTTTAGGAGCTATTTAAAAGGACATTTCACTCGTGTTTCTCACGGACGCTGCGAGGGGGTGGGGTCTATGTCATTGAATAGACACAGAGTTTCTCGAGCTCTGAGACTGATGTTAGTGTGTCGTCTTTGTTAAAATCCTGCAGAGAGGATTCTGGGTAAAGAGACTGACATGGATAATGGGGTCAGATAATGGGGTCAGTGGGGGCCCAACAACAAAGCCCGGGGCCCCTCAAGGGGTCAGCTCTGATGGTTATGAGACTGTATCCGAACGCGGCGGCGTAAGACGTTTTGTGACATACTTTAGAATCACGAAGGCCTCGGGGTCATGGGAAGGGTTCGGCGCTCCGTCCCCCTAAAACTGGGATAATCGCACGTGTTTGTGCTTCGGATTAAAGGATCGAGAGACGTTTGAGAAAGAACGAGTCGCCCCAAGAAGCTGCTCCGCTTTCCATCGCTGCAGTTACAGCATGCACCGCCCTCTGCTGCAGTGCTGTCCACCGCACTGTGTGTGTGTGTGTGTGTGTGTGTGTGTGTGTGTGTGTGTGTGTGTGTGTGTGTGTGTGGTCGCCCTGCAGCTGAGAGATGAACCGCGTCCAAACCTTTGTTAATGCAGTGTTTGCTGACAGAGCGCTGGCTCACACTCAGAGCCTGCAGCTACCAGTGAGCACACACACACACACACACACACACACACAC
>NW_005187667.1:323152-326922 GCF_000239375.1 Pundamilia nyererei | reverse complement strand
CACACACACACACACACACACACACACACACAGTGAGTCACACGGTGCATCAGAGCGAGCAGGTTGTGGAGCTGCAGGTGAGAACACCTGTACCAGTCAGGACTGAGACACCACAGAAGAAGACATCAGCAAATGAAAGCTTTTAATTTGAAAAACTGTACTTTACTTTAAAAAGACTTCCATACTTCTGACTTTAAGAGCTTCTCTGAGGCTCAGAATACAAACACACTTTAAACATATAATAAACTCTGAGCGTCGTGTAAACACGGACGGGGACAGCACGTCCTCGCTGCCGCTCTCCAGCCTCAGCTGTGAACTTCCTGTTCAGCGAACACTCGGTGCTAGCTGCTCATCACAGGCTCTGGCCTTCATGGTGTCGACTTCCCTGAAGACTTTACGTGGAAATCTCCGATACTTTGGAAGTTCTGAGGGATCAGAAATACTGGAACAGATCATTAAAGAGCCAAATTTCCGCCCGGAGCTCCGAGGGAAACTCTGAGTATGTACGGCTTCGATGTGCCGACCTGAGCTCTGAGTATCAGCATGATCTTTAACCTTTGACCCGCTGAAGATCTTTAGTTCTGCTGCATCGGCTTCTTATCAGAGCTAACCGCTAACACAGCTAGCATCAGGCCAGTTGCAGCCCACGCCGTGTTTCCAGCGATGTCACAAACACAGCAGGACTCGACCCCTCGTCATCACGCTGTCACATCCTCCTGCACCCTCGTCAGCGGCACACAGACTGAAGGTGGAGTCACCGTACGATTAAAGAGCGACCATGATCGTGCCACGCGCTGACAACAGCTGGAACAGCAGCCGCCTCTCTGGGTGCAGAGAAACATCCACAGACTGACGGGACGTGCGAGGCGCCGCTGGCTCTGGTTTCAGCACAGCCGTCATGTTTTCAGAAAGCCTCGATGACGGAGGGTAGATGAGCTCCAGCAGCTCCAACCAGCTGCAGCGTGTTTAATGCGTCGTGCACTGAGTAAGCAGAGGGCTGCAGGCGCTCGCTGCGTCGCTCTTCATCGATGACCTGCAAATAAACAAAAACGCTCCTGAAACTGTAAATCAGCCCCGAGCGGCCGCAGACTCTTAGAAATGATGTCATCAAAGATACGAGAGGATCAATAACCGTCTGCGTGAAGTACGATCTGAACGTGACGCACGGACGGCCTGTAAATCTGTTTCCCATCATGCCCCTGTGCTCCCTCGGTTTACAGGCGCCGCCTCACCTCGCTCCCACTCACATTCCTCACCGAGCACGCCGACAGCACAAACAGCAGCGCCGACTTTGGCCTTAAATTACTCCCATCAGGCCTCGCGTTAGATAAACACTCGTGAACTTTGACCTGTCACATTTATGTTCTCCACACAGAGACGCTTTATTAGGAACGCTAAGAGACGCTGCACAGACAGGAGCAGCACTCAGGCTAACCTGCTGTGTTAACACTGAGGCGAGTCACGGCGAGGGGGCGGTGCTTAAAACACAAAGCTTCTCCTGTTGGCGAGCCGCTCCGCGTCCTCCTGCACGGGCTGAGCTGTGAGGCGGGGCCAGAGTCGACCCCAGAACACCAGGAAGTCATTCCTGCAGCCGTCGGGAACGCTGCCCCCCAACAGTCGGCTCCATCAGCTCCAACCAGTTTGACCTCTGACCTCTGCGATCAGCAGGTGATTCCCTCTGACTGCCGACCCGAGGACACGCCGTCCTGCCGGGGGATTTATTTCAGATGAAGACTCAAAGAGACGTCAGCCGGGAGTCGCTGCCCGCCCACCCCGGGCCTCTGATTGGCTGCTGCGCTGTGCACGCAGCAGCACCTCTGCAGGAGGTTATTGTTGTTGCGCTGCCAACGGCACGGTGCACATTTCTGGCCACCCTGAAAATAGACGGCGGCCTCGCCACGGCATACTTATACCGCCTGAAACGGGCCGACCTTGAATGGCTTAATGCCGTCCTCGCGCTCCGGCGAGTCACTGCGGAGGCGGGGTTTAGATTTTCTGCAGCGAGGCTCCGGGAACATCTGACATCATTTATTCCTGCGTTCCTCTTCCAGCTCGTCCACATTTAGTTTCGATTAACGGAGTGGCCCCGCCTCTTTAACCTCCCGAGGGGCAGAGGTTTAATGTGGGCCCCTCGCCGCACGTGTCGCTTTCATGGCGTCCTGAGACGAGCGCAGACGCAGCAACACGCCTGCTGATCGACTGAGTGGAAAGTGTTAATAATAAAGGTTATTTTCATCACCTGAGGACGAGTCACTGATCATGTCAGCTGATCAAACAGGAGGCGTGTCCATCAGCTGAGGGTCAAAGGTCACGAACATGAAGGTGGAAATAAAAGCGATTCACAGGTGGATGTTTGGAGCTGCAGAAGGAAGAAGACGAAGTTCACACTGAACGTTTCATCGTTATTGAAGCTGCTCTGTCAGGAGGATGATGTCACTCAGGTGTGATCTCAGTATCACCTGTGCTCTGCTGAGCCTCGCACACACCTGTGAGGCAGACACTCAGGTGTGAAGCACGTCCTTCCACACTCCCTGCACCCGTGGAGTGGCTCTACAATAATATTTCATGGTCGCCGCGCTGCATCACCCTGTCCTCCTGTCCCTGCTCAAATATAAAACAGTTTCCACAGTGAAACAAAGATCAGATGTTTCGTTTGAAGCTTCAGTACGTTAATAAGACGTCTCTCATCTTCTGCGGGTCGTCCCCTCTCTCGATCCTGCACGTCGTCTCACTCTGAAGACGGTTTATAAACTCCGGTGATAATTCCTCATGTGAGGAAACACGAGCTCGTGATGAAGAAAAGGTGAAAACACACAGGAGGCGCCGTATTGTTGGTAATAAAGGTGCAGCAGCAGGTTACGTCTGCCCTCCAGGTGAACTCGACCTGTGAGCTCAGGGTAACTATGAGGAGCCACCAGAGGAACAAGGCAGACACCTGATTGGCTGCCCCTCACAAAGTGGGTGGACCCCCTGTACATACAGTAACCTAGGGATTTCCTGGATCTCGATGACATCACAGAGATCCAACAGCGTAATAAAGTGAGTTTAGAGCAGCCTGAGCTCAGGGACAGGAGTCATGTGACAGGAAGTGAGGAGACGCAGCTGTAGGATGAAGCAGCTGAGCACCGATTGTCACGTTCAACACTAATCTGCAGCTCGTTGAGGCCTCCGCCCTTCACCGGGGTCTCTCCGGCCCGTTAACGCATCAGTGTGCGGCGCCGCTCACGTGACGCCACGTTCCTGTGCAACTGTCAGAGCCAGGATCACAGCCAATTACAGCTCAGCGCTCAGCAGGCCAGTTTAACAGGGCGCCGCCCTCTGGACTCCCGCAGGAAGTAAAGCACTCGTATCTGTGCTCAGTGTTGGGAAGGTTACTTTTCAAATGTATCCCACTACAGATTACAGATTACATGCCTCAACATGTATTTTGTAACTTTACTCAATGAGAGTAACGTATTCTGAATACTTTGGATTACTTAATATATTATCAAACTTTTTACAGCTACATGGCTGAACTATTGCTGAAGGTTACTGGTCACACCAGCTGTGTAAACCTTGATACACATGAGTAACAGGATGCACATCAGCTGTGGCGGCACTTCGGTCTCGTATAGAAACGATTCCCGTGTCAGCCATGTGTTTACTTTCTGTCTGCTTTCAGAACCAAACACGATTATGTGCGGCGAGCAGGTTGTGATGCCGCCCTCAGTAACACACGCTGCAGCGTCACATGACCCAGGTAGCTACCACAGCTAAAGCAAGCTAGCTGC
>NW_005187667.1:320494-321613 GCF_000239375.1 Pundamilia nyererei | reverse complement strand
GCGCGCGTGCGCGTGCCTCGGCCGGTGAGAGTGGGATGCGGTCCTGCGTGTCCTTCACTCAGACTTTCCCACATCATCACTTGGACCATAAAAGGACACAGAGCCGCTCCCGCTCCGCAGCTCAGCCCGAGGAGGAGCTCCGCGGGCCGGCGGGAGTCAGTCACACCGCCCGGAGAGCCGAGCCTCCACCTGCGGGGATTTAACAGCGACGTGGAAACTTTTTAAAATCAGATTTGAGAAAGTCTCGGATCCTCTGCGGGTCTGCGCCACGGTCAGCCATGAGTCTGTGGACTAACGGCTCCTCCGTGGATCTGTTCCCCGGGACAAAGACCCCTCCGCCGGACTCCAACTCCTCCAACCGCACCGTCGGGCCCCCCGGAGCCGCCCCGCTGGACCTGAGCCGGGCGGTGCCGGTCGGCATGGTGCTGGCATCCTTCATCATGTTCGCCATCGTCGGGAACATCCTCGTCATCCTGTCCGTGGTCTGCAACCGACACCTGCGGATCCCCACCAACTACTTCATCATCAACCTGGCCATCGCCGACCTGCTGCTGGGCACCACCGTGCTGCCCGTGTCCGCCACCCTGGAGGTTATTATCGATCACTCATCAATCACTTATCGATCACTCATCAACGGTTTCTGTTTTCACATCAGCGAAGTTCAAACAGCGAGGAAGAGGAGCAGCGGGGCGACTGTTTCACTGCATTTATCAGGAAAACACGTGAAGTGTGCTCGGAGTCAGGATCCTGCACAGCGCGCAGAGATTTATGAGGATTTATCAGAAAAATGAATCCAAAAATACCAAAATCATAAAAATCAGAGTCTGAGGTGAAAATAAGGAAAGGAAACTAGAAAAGGACAGAGTGAAGGTGAAGATTTAAGGAAGGAAGGAAGCAGATCTGGAAACGGAAGAAAGTGCTCGTCCAGTTGGCTCAGATATATAATATATATTTATTTATATATATATTTTATTTATATATATCTGTATTGATTAGATGGATTAAAGCCTGTAAAGAAAGGATGGCTGTCTCACCAGACAAAAGACTGAGCGTGGAGCAGTTTTCCTCGTGTTTGCAGTAATCTGAGTATTTCTCTGTTATTTTTGACATGTGTTGATT
>NW_005187667.1:317278-318668 GCF_000239375.1 Pundamilia nyererei | reverse complement strand
CGTCTTCAGCTGCGAGCGTCACGAGCGCAGCAGAAAGCACGTCTGAGGGTGTTTGGCGTCGTCATAGATCTGTGTATGAAAAAGACATGGCTGTGTCCATTATGGCCTCTGTTCTGTGGATGGGTGAGTTTAAGGGTTGCCGCTTGTGGCGTCGCTGTTCAGACGGTGGATTTTTCCTCAGTTTGTTTCAGGGGCTGGTTTGCTTTCATGAGGACGCGTGAAATGTCCGTGTAACCTCAGCGGCCATGTCCACGTTTAAGAACGACTTGCAGCTGTAGATGAGACTGAGGTGATCGTCCTCGCTGAGCTCGGGGCGTAGACTGACTGGACTGTAAAAGTCCTCTGCCTGAATAAAGCACAGGACACATCAGGCTGACAAGAACACAGGAAGCACTACAAGGTAAAAGTAACCCATTAACTCAGAGCGCCCCGGTTTCAAACACATCACCATAAAAGGATGTTAAATGTTTAAACAGGTTTTTATTGTTGCTGTTCATTATTCAGAAATTATCAATTTTAATATTTCAAGATTTAAAGTTCACACTAACATCAGCTGTGAGTCTCTGAAGGCTGTGAAGATGAAAGAAACGTCCTTCACTTTGTTGGTCAGACGCAACTTCTAGAAAACAGATCCAGGGACCTGAGGAGGCGGAGCCTGGGCTCTGTTTCCTGTTACACATCCAGGAAGTGAAACCAGTCCAGGGCTGTATCCCAATTCAGGGTCTGCAGCCTCAACGATCTTCAAGGGCCGCGCACTCAAAGACCGCTAAGGCCGGAAGTGCGAGGCTTGTGAAATGGGGCGGTCTAGCCTCCGTCGCGCTGCCCAGGTTGCCTAGCAACCACGACACTAACAGCTGGAAATGTTTCATACAGCTTTGTTTGACAGACATGAAGGAGAAAATCTTTTGTTTGTTTGTTTGTTTCTACATGAGCTTTGATTTGATAAGTATCTGAGGCTGAGACCACAGGACTGTAAATCATTTTGGGACAGCCTTCGTAGCGTCGCTGTGATGTAATCGTCCTTAAAATGCGGCCTTTAAAGCTGCAGACCTTGAACTGGGAGACAGTCCAGGACTCCTTCACAGAAACAGGAAGTTTGTCTTTATAGCAGAGTTGAATGAGCACAGGTAAACAGATGTTTTCATAAAGAGCGCAGCGTATTTAGGGGGCGACCGTGGCTCAGGGGGTTGGGAAGCGCATCTGTAACCGGAAGGTCGCTGGTTCGACCAGTAAGAACACATAATGACTGGAGGGATTATTAATCAGGAAAAATCTCGCCCTGTGTTAGCTGGGATAGGCTCCGCCCCTGTGACCCTGACTAACCTGTGATATTTGACATTTTTAAGCGTTTTTCTTTGATTTCTGGATGATTTCGCTGACATTTCTTTTA
>NW_005187667.1:315290-317258 GCF_000239375.1 Pundamilia nyererei | reverse complement strand
GTGACCTCTGGACCGCCATGGGTTTCATTAGAGACAGACAGCGGTGGCTTACTTTGGGCCGCGAGCCTCTGATCCGCTGAGTCTCAGAGAAACAGTCGCAGGATTGGACGAGCCCAATTTAACCCGCCGCTGTTTTCTCGAGACACACGAGCCGTCCACGACTTTGCGCTTTTCTACATCCGTCGAACCTCGTCCGGTTAAATATGGCTCAGTGATGTCTTCATACCTGAGTCACAGCAGAACTTCCTGCTCCTCCTCAGAGCTCAGACTTCTGAGGAGGAGCAGGGAGCTAACCTAACCCTAACCCACCTGTAGATGAAGTCAGTGAATGAATGTGAGCTCTGTTCATAATAATCCTTCTTTGTCTGACATCATGAGTGTTTGGAGACTTGGGCTGATTATTAGAAACTTCATGTTTAACCTGAATACCTGCTGCGGGACCCATGACTGTCAGAGACCGCCGCCCGCTGCGAGCGCTCCCTGGCTCCAAGCTGCTGACCTTCGTCACGCTGCATCAGCTCCGTGCTGAGTCATCATCTGCACTAAATCAGCAGAGGGGGCAACCCCGCCCCTCACAGACGCTGTGAGCGCTCAGAGAGGCTCACAGCGCGGGAGGATGATGCTTCAGCTGGAGCACAGAGACACGTTTATAAACACAGCAGAAACGTGAGATTCTCTGGTTCCTCCTCAGCTCGCTCGCGTCCACAACAGGAAACAGCAAAAAGACGCTACGCTTTAATGTGGACAGTGATCAGAAACCAAAGAAGAAGAGTGTCTGGAACCTGAACCATCACCAGACCAGGAGCTTTGCTTCCTGCAGCACAGAGGTGCATCATGGGAAACTGCGACATGTTCTAAACTTCAGTCAGTCGGCTGCAGGATCACCTTACAAGTCCATGTTGAGGGCAAAATAATCCTCCTGCTCCGGAGGCCGCCTCAGCAGCAACAATCTGGTCCTCCAGAATCCTCTGACACCAGGAGATCACCTCCACCTGAGAGAGGAGGAGGAGTCAGCAAGGCTTTAATGTGTGATCATAAAATAATAAAAACAGACGTGATGTCTGCGCTCTCACTGAACCTCAAACCTGATTCGTCCACAGCTGCCAAGTTTTTACTGGTGTCGGTTTTAAATGGTTCCTAGCTCACACCTGGAGCTCACACCTGGAGCTCACACCTGGAGCTCACACCTGGAGCTCACACCTGGAGCTCACACCTGGAGCTCACACCTGGAGCTCCCCTGCACAGAGACCGATGATCATGTCATTTATAATGAAGCTGATTTAGTTCTCTGACTTGATGAGATGCCAGCATGAACTTAGCCTGTTGTTGAGGTGCAGGTGGAGACGGAGGTGGAGGTGTGGGGGTCGAGAGCTCGTCACTCTTTGGTTTGATTGCAGCCCCAGTTTCACTCGAGTGTTTAGTTTGTGAGGGCTTTGATTGGTCTGCGCTTCAGCCTTCCTCCTCCTCCACCTCTGATGCAGCTCTGCAGGGCTGTGTTGTGGTGAACGCTGCCCTCTGCTGGTCATAATTCTGTCCTGCAGCTTTTTCTCTACACCACCAGGAACAAAAGTCAACGTCCTTTCAAAGAAAAACGAGCAGAAGTCAAAATAAAAATTATTTTTATTTAAGGAATAAGAAAATTCCTGCTTCGGTCCGTCCTCCTTTCACACAGCTTCAGGTTCTTTATCAGAGTCCATCTTCCTCCTGACGTCTGTCTGAGGGTCTGAACACTGAACTGATGGTTTAACACCTGGATTTTTGTCTGTACACCTGAATCTGGAATAACACGTTTGATCAGCTGACTCTGATCGATTACTCAATTTGGATGGGAAACAAACATCTGCATCCATCTGTACGAATGGTCACACACTTCATTTGTTTAACAAAAAAAGGCTCATAAAGTGTTTAAAATTAGACTTTGTTACCAAATAAGACGGATTAGTGAGACTTTCCTGCTTGAGTGCAGCT
>NW_005187667.1:307121-315270 GCF_000239375.1 Pundamilia nyererei | reverse complement strand
TCCATCTCCCACGTGTGTGATCATTAAATCATCGTTTGACTCAACCCGACCGGACCAGTGTTGTTATTGTGGGTTTTTCCTATGGTGTCCATCCCCAATATTTTGAACTCGTAACACACCACAGAGTCATAGAAGTCTTTAAAAGCGCTCCCTGGACTCCACATGACCTCAGCCGCCTCAGCAGGTAGCGTCTGCTCTGACCCTTCCTGTAAACAGCATCAGTGTTGTGGCTCCAGTCCAGTTTATTATTCAGGTGAACACCCAGGTACCTATAAGAGTCCACTATCTCAATGTCCACTCCCTGGATGTTCACCGGTGTCAGTGTGGTGGGTCTGCGTCTCCGGAAGGTTGTGATCTGAGCCCCCCACAGGAGGCAGAGGTGATGAGCTGTATGCCTCCTTGGTGTTAGCATACAATCAGTCCAATGCTTTATTGTCTCGGCTGTGGCAGGTGACATACTGTGTGAAGGTGGGGAGAGTGGAGGACAGGGAGGTGTGGTTAAAGTCCCCACACTGTAAAATCTGATTAGTTCCCAGAACTCAAAAAAATTATGGAAACTCGTTGCCTCAAAACAACTCAGTAAAGTTTACTTAAGACGACTGTTAGAACAACAGCCATCATTGCAAGTCTGCAGTATTAAGAATAACTTGATATTTCTGACTCTACAACACTAATTGTTTACCTACTGACAAACATTTCAAGTTCAACTAAATTAAAAACAATTTGTGGTAACCTGAATGTGACTAAAAATAATTAACAACACTTTTTGTAATGATGTTAAAATCAGCCCAACTTTTATTTTCAAACACAACAAAGTACAACAGCCAACATACTGGACACTGTTCTGCTGAGCAACAAACAGTTATATTTCCATCACTGTTATAATCTTACAATGAAACAAAGTCTCAGATGTAATTATTCTGAAAATAAGTTTAGGTCTACCACAAGTTCGTTTTGTACTTACTTATATAATCAAATAAAACATTTGTTGTTCTGTCACAAGTGCAGTCTCTGATTTAAACAACACATTTGTTTTTCATTCCAACACAGCAGCTGGAATGTTGTAATGTTTTAAGGATGCTTGTTTCCAGTCCAGGCATTACTGCTGAATGACTGTCATGGATCGAGGTGATCCAAATGTAAGTGCAGAAGAAAGTCTTTAACCTCCCTTCAGTACAGTGGCAGTGGATGTGGGTTGCAGACTTCACTATATACAGTGTAGACCCTCTAAACTAAGTTTGGGGGATGTGATCTTTCAAGAAAGACCAAACTGTTGTTGTTTGTTTACTTACACATCGTGTCTTGTATAATTAACTGGAGTCACCAGCAACAGCATCGTGCAGTCATATCTCAAGTCTAATAACAGAAGACAGGAAAAGATCAGTGAAGAAACAACTTCCCCAAACCAAAGCACAAATAAAACAATAAGTAAAACAGGCTGATCTAAAGTATGATTAAAGTCCAGCCTGACTAATATAAATGTCACTGACAGTTGCTAATATATTGGAAAACCAAAATACTTACTGATGTCCTTCTGCTGGTCCCGAGCCTCAAAGACAGTAAGAAGCAAGCAGAGGGAGAAAAAACTGAAACTGATTTGATCCTTAATGGCTGTGCAATCATTGTAACATAGAGTTTGCTTATGTTGGTAAATAAAGGCTATATTTGACATTAATAGATGCCACAGATGTTCAACAGCTGCCACAAAGCATGAAAAAAATGGACGTCTCCGAAAATGTCGGAGCATTTTTGCAAATATGTGATGTCTTGATAAATCGAGCAGATACTTGAACTTTACACAGCTACATTCTTGCCGGAGTGAGTTGCAGATTTGTGCCGTTCACACTGTCACACCATGATCGGATCGATGGGTCGCATAAAAATCGGATTTGATGCGCTTTCGCCTGCAGTGTGAACGCAGCCTCAGTCACCCAGATGGCCACAGATTCACTCTCAGATCAGTTTTTATTCAGTAAAAACTGTTTTTGCAGCAGATTTTGAGCATTTAAATGTCTCAGTAATTATTTAGCGAACACTGAATGTCCTGATGGGCTGTAACCTAACCCAGCCACAGCGGCACCACGAGCCAGCCTACTCTCAGTGCCGGATGTCGGGGGGGCATCCGAATCAAACATGCAGATCAAAACATTGGAGAGGTGACATTCAGTGTCCCGCTTGTGAGTCTGGATATCCCACAACCTAACACACAGTAATGTCATGATAGCAACTCAAACATGGCCAAGAACTTTTCATTCTGACGATCTGCAGAATAATTTGGGCACAAAACAAATTTCATTGTTCAAAAACTTGCAGAATTGACTATAAACAGTGCAGATAGTTTGGATCCTCTAAACTAAGTCTGTGGGATCTTTGAATAACTGCAGACCAAACTGTGGTTGTTTGTATCTACTTACACAGCATGTCTCGTAGAATTGGAGCGGATGATGCCGTCATCCACGTCCTGCATCGCTCCCTCGCTCACCTGGACAGCGCTGGGAGCACTGTGAGAATCATGTTCTTTGATTTCTCCAGTGACTCCAACACCATTCTGCCCACAGTCCTGAAGGACAAGCTGGAGAACTCTGGAGTGGACCATCACCTCACTACATGGATCCTGGACTACCTCACCGACCGACCACAGTCTGTGAGGACTCAGGGCTGCGTGTCGGGCAGGGTCGTCTGCAGTACGGGGCCCCACAGTGCCATTACCCAGCATACACCACTCCCCCCATAAATGCAATAAACGATACAAAAGTAACAGCCTATAATTAATTTATCTGCTGTTTCTCGGGTAGTTGTTTAATTATATAATTTATTGTGTTCAGTACACGTCACTACAATGTGATTTTGGAAATGTATAAATATACGGACAACAGGCTCTTCAATCTCTTGTCGTCAATAAGCAACGTTTAGGGAGCTCTATAGTATCCAATGAGAGGACCCTGCACGTGGATAAGTGACGCAGAGGGAGCCTGACCATGCGTCACACGTTTGACGAGTTGAGAGTGAGAACGTGTTGGATCTACGGATTTTATATTCTTCACGTTTCTAATTTACATTTAAGCCTTTTACATTGTGTATAATTGTACTGTTCATTCGCTTTGTGACTGCCTGTCTGTGAAAAGCGCTTAATAACTAAACTTTACTTCTTACTTAAATCTGGGACTTTCCACCAGTTGTTCTTAGAACTGAAGAAGCTTCTCAGATGAAACGTCTTCAAGAGACTTAAAGAGTCCAGATGCTTTTCTTTCAGAGCTCCTTCGATCACCATGACCTGAATAACTGAGCACCATCACAGACACAGCCAGTACCCATCTTATTTTAATGTATCTGCCCTAAATTACAGATCTTGATTCATTTTAATGGTAAGAAAGACGAGTGAACATATGAAGATTTCATCGGTTTTTGAGATGTTGTTGTTCAAGCACAGCCTCAGATTCCTGTAGATGGACTTTAAAGTGTATTTCAAGTCTAAAATTTCATTACATCTGTTCAACCATTAAACCAAATGATTGTGCAGATCACACGTGGAGCAGAGGGTTAATTTAAGGTGGAATTAACCCTCTGCTCAGAGAGGAACTTGTGTTTTCACGTCTCTAAATATGAAAGTGCATCATGCATAAACACAGCAGAAACATCCTGACATGAAAGCATGTGAGGAAACCTGATTCACTGAAGATCAGATTACTGCTTTATTAAGAACTACAATGCTACACACTCATTGGCTAACCACCTGACAATCACAGGTAGCCCCGCCCAAACATCAGCAGGTGTTGCTACTCGCTCTGATTGGGCTGGAGCAGCTCAGCAGTGGATCCCAAGCACACACAGAGTCCAGCGTGTAGGGGCTCCGTGAACGTGGTCTGGACTCTGTGGAGGAGGGTGACGGTGTCACAGACGCTGTAGAAGGACAGGACACCTGCACCGTGATCCAGGTGCACTCCGACCACGGAGGACGGAGGCCCCGACAGGAACGCGCTTACTCCGTCATGTCTCGCTTTGTAACCGTTCCTGTCACAGTACAACGCCCAGGACTTGTGGTCATCTCCAAAACTGCTGTCACTTCCTGTTCGGCTCACGCTCCCGTATGCGACCGCCACTGAAATGGCCCCGCTCCACTTCACCTCCCAGTAAGAGCGAACGGTCATACTCTGTGTGCTCAAAGCCTGGAAGCTGTCGGTGAATCTGTGACGATGATGAGGGTAGGACTGTTTTCTACCCACAAACGTTAGCTTCCTGTTCCCCTCTGTGATCTTCAGCCCCACGCTCACTGTGTTTGGATCCACACCGAGGAGCCAGGAGTCTCGGAGTAACTCTGCTCTGGTCCCGGCTGAGATCTGGGTGTGGTCCTGACGCAGGATGCTTTGGATTTTGTCTGCGAGCTCAGAAACAGCTGCCGTCACCTCCAGGAAGCAGCAGGGAGGACGGACACTGATGCTGGCTGAGCGTGTGGGTTCACTGAGGGCTGACAGCGAGGAGTGCCTGAGGAGAAACTGGCTGTGCTCCTCTGTGCGTGAGAGCTGCTCCAGCTCCACATCTCTCCTCCTCAGCTCACCGATCTCCTGCTGCAGCTTCTTCTCCAGCTCTTTGACTCGACTCACTTCAGTTTGCTGCTGGGATCTGATCTGCTGCTGCACCTCGCAGCTTTCTTCCTCCACCAGTCGGAGCAGCTGGCTCAACCGGGTCCGACTGTCCTTCAGGGCTTCGTCGGCAGAGCAATCGATGGCCTCCACCTGCTGCTGAAGCAGCTCCACGTCTCTCTGTGCGTCCTGGATCCTCCGCTGGATGTCGAGCCTCATCGGCCCAAGCGCGCTCTGCCTCTCGGTCCTCTCTGCTGCAGCTGACACTGTGTCGTGGCCTCGGTGTGCATCCATAGCACAGAGGAGACAGATGCACTGCTGATCGCTGCGACAGAACACCTCCTTCACTTTGCTGTGAACGGAGCAGATGATCTCCTGGAGCTCTGCCGAGGCCTCCACCAGCTGGTGTTTGTGAAAAATGGGGGCTTCGTGGTGAGGCCGGAGGTGGAGCTCACAGTAGGAGGCCACACACTGCAGACAGGACCTGGAGGCTTTCAGCTTCCTCCCACTGCACACATCACAGGCCACATCTCCAGGTCCAGCATAGTGCTGAGGATGAGGAGCAGCCTGGAGTCCGGTCTTCTTCAGCTCCTCCACTAAGTCTGCTAACATGGTGTTTTTCCGCAGGACTGGTTTGGGTATGAAGGTCTGTCTGCACTGAGGACAGCTGGGGATTCCTCCCTCACTCTCTTCATCCCAGTGTTTCTTAATACAGCACATGCAGTAACTGTGCCCACAGGGCAGAGTGGCTGGATCCTCCAGCAGATCCAGACAGACTGGACAGCAGAACCTCTCATGATCCAGCTGAAGTCCTCGCTGAGCCATGTTCACGTCTTCACAGCAAACAAAGATGGTCTGAAGAGTGTAGGTCTGTGTGATCCTGGATGTGATGCAGTGATGCTCTTCAGTCAGAGGCTGACGTCCAGTTTATATTCAGTGTGACTGTGAGGTTTCTGCAAACAGCAACAAAGACCAACAACATTTAATATGAATAAAGCTCAAAGTACTCCTCCATCAATCTCCACCTTACCGTGATAGTAGGAGCAGCCTGTGGGAGGTGCTTCAGGAGGGGCTGCCTGGCCCATTATTACGAGCCATTCAGTCCCAGTGCAACCAGTTTGAGAGCACTGTCTGCATCAATGTCAGACCTGGTTTTTCTGGTGGATGGACTCCACAAAGCCTCCGTCCCTGATCCTGTTCATAACTTTAATGAAAAGAGATTCTGGGTGGAGCCAAGCGGCTTCACTTTGGGGGCCTCAGAGTCTCGTCTCTACTTTTTGCAGGTGGGGAGCATAAAGTGATCTACAGCCTTCCTGTGGTCCTGAGCTTTGGGTAGTGACTGAAAGAATGAGATGGTGGGAAGAAAAACTATGAAGTAATAAATGTTTCCTTATTTGAATAATTACTGGCACATAGATGAGAGAAAAGAAGAAAGACTGAGATCATTCAGTCGTATCAGCTCAGCCTCCCTGTTTGTTTTTACAGGACATTTTATTTCTCTCAAACATAACGATCACATCACTGACGGTCAGGTTCACTCATCACTGTGGGCGGAGCTGTGCAGGCTTGTCTGCGTCGCTGTTTTACACAACATATTTATCAAGCTGTGAGCAGCAGGTGGCGCTGTGGAGATGTTTCAGACTGGAAGCCTCTGATCATTCTCAGTAAGTGAAAGAACAACAATCAGACGTGACAGAGGCACAAAACACTTCATGATCATCACACAGTCGCACTCACCTGTTCACTGAGGTCACTGCAGCTCCAGGACACGCTCTGAACCAGGGCTGCTGGGAAATGGAGTTTCATCAGAAAACAGAGACGTTTCTGACAGGATCAAACCTGCTTCGGTGTTCAGACTCGTCAGGAGACGAGACGCTGAGTTAAAGAAGAGACGGTTTAACTTGAGTCCAGGAAGACGAGCAGCTTCAGTCTGACGGTGAACCTGATCAAACTCTGTTAAAGAACCTTCAATGCTGCACGCAGAAGCCAGCGACTGAAGAAAACTCCTCACTGCCACCAACAGGAAGTGACACATGTCTGATTGTTTCACTTTCTCTGCCTGACTCAGACCTGCACGTTTGAACAATAGACCATGGAAACAGGAAGAAGAGCAACACGAAGGAGAAACAAGTCATACTGGAAGTACTGGTATATGGACTAAACTCTGACGGTCCTTTAGACTCAGCTCACTCTGCTGTTTCATTCAAATAAAGTTTATTTAAAGCAGATTATTGCTGCACTTTTACAGCCTCCATATTCATAAACAGTCTGTGAGACCATCATAACTAGTAACTCACAGGACGCTCACAGTAAGCCTCGCGAGCTGATGATGAGCAGCACACCTGTGTGACTCACACAGGTGTGCTGCTCATGCTGCTGTGATTGGTGCACAGAGTCTGAGCATTTAACATGTTCATGACCAAATCATACGACTGCATTTAACTTCCAGGTGAGTAGGGCTCAGCTGAGGGGGCACAGTGATGGGAGTGGCCCCTCCACAAGACCTGCACAGGTAGAACAGGAGGGGATCATTAAAGTCGGGACTGCTTTAGTTATTTGAAGTATTTTGGAATAAAAACTGTTTGTCCCTCCATAACAGAGGGATTATATTATCAGTGCTGTGGGCTCTTTGTTTAGACGGAAACCAACCTCAGTTTAAATGTTTGATGGAGAGATTTGATTTTGTCATTACAAAGTCAAACAGAGATAAATCTCAGTCAGCTGATTCTTACTGTGCAGCAGACAAATACAGCTGAACTGAGCCAGACAGTCTGTGGTGTAAGAAGAGAGGTGAGGAAGCTCTGTAGTACAGCCAGCACTGCTGCAGCGGGACCAACAGCGCAGGCTCCTTTTTCTACGTGCTCACGGACTGAGGTTTTATTTTGAAAAACGCACCTCACATTCTTCTGACTTGGTTTAAATACTATGTGCTTGACTTTTCATGTTGCTAAAGTTAAACGCTTACTTCGTGTCTGGGTAGGAAACACGTCACTTCCGGTAGGTTAGAGGGGGTGTTGTGTTTTTAATAGCAATAACCCTGATGCACTGGGACCATCACATCTACAGGACACATCACACGTGTATAATTACACATGTATGTTACCCAAGGAAGGTTCGGGAGGATATTCCACATTCACTGTGGGATGGTTGCACGCGTGTATCCTGATCATGCAGAGGAGAGAGCGGTGCTTTTATTTTGAAAGAGACTTCCTCTTCACGGCTGAAGCTCCTTAGAATTCGAGGAGGCAGGCAGCTCGCGGACACGGAGACAGGTGAGTGTTTCTCTGCACAGGTGAGTTCAGCTGGCAGTGGACAGGAAGCGGATCCTGATCCTGTCGCGACTGAACTCACCTGTGAAGAAAAAGAAACTAAAGTCTGTGTTTGGACAGACTTTAGCTTCTTTTTCTTCTTCTTCTGTATGTGGTTTGTTGGCGGTTGGCAAACAGCAAAATGGTGCATTACCGCCACCAACTGGTGTGGAGTGTTTACCGAAATGACAAAAAAAAAAAATCACATCCTCCCGAGCAGCTAGCTCCACCTGCGGTCAGGTGCCAGAGCTCACAGCCAGA
>NW_005187667.1:302181-307101 GCF_000239375.1 Pundamilia nyererei | reverse complement strand
TGCTTGAACCCAATCATCTACCCGTGCTACAGCCGCGAGTTTAAACAGGTAACAGTTTAAGCTCCGCCTCCTTGTCCTCCTGCAGGTCCAGCTGACTCCTCCTCTCTGCTTCCTGTCCTCAGGCCTTCATCCGAATCCTGCGCTGCCGCTGGAAGAGGAAGCGTCAGGATTGGCAGGCGTACTACAACTACCGTGGCCATCAGGGCTCCAACAACTCGTCCTTCATGGATGGCAGCCAGCAGACGTTGTCCTCCGTCAGCCCAAGTCCGCTCTGCGTCACATCCAGGCTCCGCCCACTGCCGTGGCCGTCTTCCTCCTCCTCAGACAGAGACCTCCTCCCTGGATCGGTGGCGGAGCGAGGACGGCTGAGCCCGCGGCCTACACTGGCTAAAAAAGCCGGGACGGGGCGGAGCATGGGAGTGGGACGAGGGACGTCAATGAACGGGGATGCTTCTGTCTGAGCCGCACAGGAATCTGGAACGCTAGCTGCAGCCTCAGATGTCAACGCCCCTCCCTGCTGTTAACAGGAAGTGGCTTTAAAAACACTGAATGCACAAAACGCTCTTTCTGCCCAGGTGTGACGACCGGACCTGAACATGGGTGGAGCTCCTCACCTGCTACAAACACGATGTTGCGACATGCGGCGGGTTTCTGGCAGTTCACGGCTGTCCACGACACTTAAGACTTCAGCACGAAACCTTTAATGTGAAAATCCAAGCATCCTGCTTCTTTTTTTCATATCAAAACATTAAGATAATAAATCCAAATTTCTCCTAAAACAAAAACTTTGTTTTAATGGAAAAAATGAAAAAAGAAACAGCACAGATGTTAAAAAAGTAAACATTTTATTTATTCACTTATTGACGAGGTATTTATTTTATTCAAATAAATCAAAGTTAAAACATTTAATGCTTATTTAACCCTACTACTTCTTCTTCCTGCTCACAGACCAGCTTAAACGTTCGTTACGCCCCCTGCTGGACTGGACTGAGAATGAGGTTTTTCAGGAAAATAACAAAATAAAATACAAACATGAATATTTTGGTTTCTTAAGGAAATTCTAAAACTTCTTAAGAAAATCTTCTTAAAGCTCTTAACGTAATTTTGTTTCACAATTTATCTTTTGTTTGTTTTTAAAGACTTTTATTCTGAAGGTCTCTTAACTCAAAGTCAAAGTAGTTAGTCATAAAGGGCTCTTATTGTGAAGGTCTGACATCACTGATTAGTTAAAGACTTTTATTGTATAAAGCTGCGCCTGGTGGTCGTCTGAGGAACTGCAGCTAAAAACACTAATACTGAAATATTTATTTTAGAACAAAAAGTGTAAAAAGAAAAAAATCCAAACTTCTTAATTGAAAACAACTTGATTTTTAATCAAAACGTTGAATCTACAATCTTAACACGTTTATTTATGATTATTTGTACTTTATTTATATTTCCATACTTCTGTTGTTGTAATAAGTGACCTCACTGTAAATTAAACTCATTCATCTAATAAATAAAATACTTTTATGGGTTAATTATTATCGATTATCATGTGTTTATTTAACTGCTAATTGATTATTTTTGATGTGTTTCTTTCAAATGGTTTTACATCAAAGCAAAACGTGGTTCGGGCCATTTCATAAAATCCATATGCAATCCGTGTCAGTACAACTCGGCCAATAGCTTGCAGGGAACAGCACAGTGATATTTGCTGATTGGTTAGACCACAACGAAAAACGTGACTTTTCCAGGAAGCTCCGGTGTAACTACAGGGGTCCAACAAAGAATGGCCACGCATCATACTGATGTCTTCGGAAATTTATTTCTCTCTCACTCTTATTGTCTTCAGACACCGTGAAAACTGAAGAAACACAAAGTTTACAACATAAATGTTTTGAGCTTATCAGTCTGTCGCATCTTCAAAAAATAAAAATACAATAACTGAGCCTTACACCGGAGTATCGTTGCACTGGTTTACTGAACCTTTCTTTCAGGGCATGTACAGAACATGAGCATCCATTTTCTACTGCCTCCTACAGGACACACTCTTCTTCCACTTCCTTACACATTAATGTAACACAGAACTAATACTGCCTCTCCTGGCATTACCATTGTAACAACACATTCATTCTGTTTCTTTCAGAAGAATAACAGGAACTTAGGATGTAGGTATCTATGAATAATAACTATTATGTATACTCATATATTTATATAACCACTTATTTCTTGCGATACCACACAGTCTCTCATATCAGTGTCCATAAACAGTCTTGTGCAAGCAGAACAGAAAAATGCAGAATAATGGATATCAAACAAAAATGTCCTCTCATTACCAGTGTGGAACACGTATGCAACATTATACAAACAATATACATGAAACCATACCGTGTGCGCCTCTTGGACCACATGCAGAATAATATTAACGCTGAGGCTGTAGATGCATCGGTAGCCATGTATCCATGCTAGCTCCACAATGCCGTGGTTGTGCTCTCAACCAAACTCTGGTCATGTGACAATTACAAACTTTACAGCACTTTACATATTTAACAAACCCATATTTTGTAATCACATATTTTAGACATGTTTTTTAATTAATGTTACACTTTTATCATCTTATCTTATAAATAAATGAACTAAATTAAGCATGAATCTATCACAGAAACATCAAATAACCAACTTTATTTTAACTGTCTCAGGGACAGTTACATCCGGGAAAAGAACAGCAAAGGATAAAGAATGAGCCTGAAATTGAGAAAAGAGGCGTTTATACTCCTGATGAAACCACAGCGAACTGAAACGGCCAAACACGTTACTGCGCATGCTCTGTCGGACTTGGAAAGGTCCAGCCAATCGCACGTGAGAGGCAGCGGAGTGATATTAGTACGCTTCAAAGTAAAAGAAGAGAAAAGAGCTCAGATATGAATGTTATTTTACTCTTTTACTTAAATAAAAATTCACTGATAAACTGACAAAATATGACACTTCTGTTATTTTAAAGGAGGAAATGCTGCCAGGATAAAATCAACATGATGATCGTTGTGGAATATTGTGGCTCACAAACAACTTTATAATTGCAAATTAATTATATTTGTGCATTTTTGTAATTTGTGCTTTAACATTAACTTCTTAAGTTCATGACTGATGGGAGAAAATAAAAACCACCCCGGATTTCTCCTCAGCACTGTGGTTCACAGACTCAGTCCTGCAGTAACGACTCTTCACCTCGACCAGCACAGTGAGCTGTTTGCTGTGCCCTGTGGGCTTTGTTCGTTTACACCCTTTGTGGGGTTTTTGTTATTATATATTTTTGTGTTTTTATGTGCAGTTGATTTTCTCCATTTGGATGAACATGGTAAAGTACCTTAGGCTGTAAATACTGATGTGTTTGACGTAGTTTACCTTAAAATTGTCATCCATATACAAATAAAATACTTCGTTTTTATTTTGAAAATCACACAACGCAAAAACCAAAGAAACCGCAGTGCTGCTCGTTCCTGATTGGACGATTAGACTTACTCTCAGCCTGACCAATGAGCGAGCAGCAGGTGATTATATAAACGCGTAGTCTCTGCCGGAGTCCATGTTCTCGCGGGAATAGCACGAAGTCAGTTACAAAGATGTCTGGACGCGGAAAGAGCGGAAAAACCAGAGCGAAGGCGAAGTCCCGGTCCTCCCGGGCCGGGCTGCAGTTCCCGGTGGGCCGTGTCCACAGGCTGCTGAGGAAGGGTAACTATGCTCAGCGTGTTGGTGCCGGCGCCCCGGTGTACCTCGCGGCTGTGCTGGAGTATCTGACGGCTGAGATCCTGGAGCTGGCCGGAAACGCCGCCCGCGACAACAAGAAGACCAGGATCATCCCCCGCCACCTGCAGCTGGCCGTCCGCAACGACGAGGAGCTGAACAAGCTGCTGGGCGGAGTGACTATCGCTCAGGGCGGCGTGCTGCCCAACATCCAGGCCGTGCTGCTGCCTAAGAAGACTGAGAAGGCCAAAAGAAGCTCCGGGAGAAGCGCGCTGATAATAACGGCTCTTTTAAGGGCCACACATAACATCTGAGAGCAGTACGACCTTAAATGAACTACGGCGGGTCACAGCCCGGACTCACTGGTCTGACCCGCTCTGGGTAAACGTTTCAACCAAAAGCAGCTGTGACACAAACCCGTGTGTAAGTGTTGAAACCACAGTGAGCCAGCGGAGCGTCTGTAGCTAACGATCAACTCCTGTGACGGCTCATAAAGGACGCCGTCACTGCAAAGGCCAGAAGACCTGCGGCTGTTTGTTCACATATTTATCTCTATTCACAATAATGTTAACACATCAGACTCACCTGTCTCCATGTAGATCCTGTTGTTTCAATCCTGTGCTGTACATTTGACACGGTTATAATCTGAACGTTTGCTTTAAGATGAGCTCATGTTTATTAAAGTATAGATTCCATATAAGGGAAGGACAACAGGATGAAGACACGCTGTGGAAGAGAAAACTATTAATAACCAGGATGATTCAGTACACAGAGGTCTATGAAGACTTAATAGTGAAGAAGAAACACCCACTGCATCATGGGAATGCCCCAGCAGCCTACACCTAGCACCGTGACGGTCTGTGACCTGCAATATTTAGGCTCAGTTAACAGCTACAGCTTGTACACAGGTGTGTTTGCTGTATTCCTGCTCTGCTCTTTAGTTTGGGTAAAGATGCTCTCCTCCTCACTCACGTTCCTTCCACGCATCACTGCATGTACGTGCACCTCTCCACAGGTCTGCGTGGGGCTTTGTTCCACCGCTTGTATCCCATGACTGAAGTGGACACTGACACAGGGACAGTATGCTGGGTCATAGGTCAGTGAGCTTCACCACATGGCTGAAGGTTTGTCTTCCTGTCCCCCTGCAGTGTGAAGGAGCTCAGGTGTGGCAGACCAGCCCTCTGCTCTAGTTTTGGA
>NW_005187667.1:295638-301374 GCF_000239375.1 Pundamilia nyererei | reverse complement strand
CCTTAAAATTCAGGGAAATGAAGGACGCATGTGAGGGCCGCATTTCGAGCAGCCTTTGAATTGGGACAGCCTTCGTCTGTCGCAGTTACGTAATTGAAATGCGGCAGACGAAGGCTGCAGACCCTGGATTGGGATACAACCAGGGCTGGGTATCATCACTGATTTCTAGAATCGATTCAATTCCGATTCACAAGGTCCCGAATCGATTCGATCCACGATTCGATTTAATTCGATTCGATTTGAATCTGGGAAATTTTGACAGTCAGAAATATTATAATTCAGATCGGTACATTTACATATTTTTGTATCTATAAAAAGGAAGCTGACACACGCAAGACTTTATCACAGGTGTGAGCGTCACAGCCAGACCTTTGTGTCAAAGCAGCTGAAGATAAAACAGAAAAACATGAAGGTTTTCCTGTTCTGGATTTTATAAAAATATTCTGCAGCACATCAAAAACGAAAGACAACCATTAATCAACATATGAACATCACCTCTGACGTTACAGCGGTTTTATTAGAGACACAGCGTTTTGCATTTTGCATAATTTTAAAGTCTAAATTTGTTCAGTATTGAACGGCAGAAATTAGGTTTACTTTTCGGAAGTTAGTAAAAGGAAAAAAAAACAAAAAACAGCGACTGACAGGCTGTAAACAGCGGTAGACTTGTGTGTAACAAGCAAGCGAATAATGCAGAAAAGAGATTTTTAGACTGGAAACTGTTCTTGAAGTACAGAGAGAGAGAGCTGTGCATCGTGGTGGAAGCAAAACAGCAAAAGTCAGAGTGAGTTCATGACGATGTTCATGTGAAGTTTGGATCTTCTTTTGCTGCTGGTTCGGTCAATGTTGTTTGGAGATAAACTAACAGCTTTAGAATCGGCGCAAGAAGGGCGTGAACACAAAGCGCCGACACAGAGTCAGCGAGCTGTCGGCTTTCAGCCCCGACTGTGAGAAAGGCGACACTAACTGATTCTGATCCGCGGGTTTAGTCTTTGTGCAGAAGCCGTGTTCCTGCTCTCATTTACTGTTTCAGCTGTTTGGTGGTTGTTGAAATTTTGTGAGATGTCACCTGAGATTCTGGCATTTCGGGCAAAATACATTTATATTAAATCGATTCAGGATTTTAATGAATCGATTGTAATCGATAAATCGATTATAAAAACCCAGCCCTAGATACAGCCTTTGTTTACTCATTTTCCATGAGGAAAACTGATTAGCGTTAGTGTCATAATGCCATCCATCCAGCTGTGGAGGGGCACAGCTGTGACATAATATAAAGCAGATGAACTACACCCACATTATAACCAGTCAGTTATAAGTCAGGCTCAGACTTCTAAACCACCAAACACACAAAGTCACGGGCGGGACAATCTGTGAAATCTCCTCTTATATTGTAGCTCACCTGTAATTATGTGTTGTCACGTCTGGAGATGAAAACTGGGCATTTCCGTAGCTGAAATATCCGGAAATGCCGTCACACTGCAGGAAACGGGTACGCACGAGGGACGCGGGGGAAGTGTTATTAGATGAATGATCAGAGATAACAGCCTCGATCACTGCTGCTCGGTTTATTAAACCTGTTGTACATGTGCCCCACTACTCGTGTTAAACATGTGTTTAGGACCAGTGAGCGTCACAGCAGGACATGTGCTCCTCGGCAGAGGTGGGTGGCTCTGAAAAGAGCCGTTGGGTGGATGCAGCAGAGCTGCAGTTTACTTGGAGCTGGTGTACTTGGTCACGGCCTTGGTGCCCTCGGACACGGCGTGCTTGGCCAGCTCACCGGGCAGCAGGAGGCGCACGGCGGTCTGGATCTCCCTGGAGGTGATGGTGGAGCGCTTGTTGTAGTGAGCCAGGCGGGAGGCCTCAGAGGCGATGCGCTCGAAGATGTCGTTGACGAACGAGTTCATGATGCTCATGGCCTTGGAGGAGATGCCGGTGTCGGGGTGCACCTGCTTCAGCACCTTGTACACGTAGATGGCGTAGCTCTCCTTCCTGGTCTTTCTCTTCTTCTTGCCTCCCTTGCCGGCGGTTTTAGTCACGGCTTTCTTGGAGCCCTTCTTGGGCGCGGACTTTGCGGGTTCAGGCATTTTTCTTTTTTGCTACTTCACAGCAGAGAATGTGCCCGTCAGCGCAGAGCGGCTCTCTTTTATTTCCGCTGTATGCAAATAAGGCTGTGTAGATCCGCGCCTGTCATTGGTCGAGCTGTTGCTCCGTTTCTTTAGTGGGTAAATCGCACAACGAAGAAAAAGAGCAGTGCTTTATTTAACCTGCTGACGGGGCTGTGGGACATTTATCGGGAGTGCGGAAGAGCAGATTTAAATGTGTTGCTTCAGTACGTGTGCAGACAAACATTGATCCATGTGTGAGTTACAACATCACACAAAGACCGAGACAGCCGACGGAAGCTCCGGGAGAGGCTCGGCTGATAATGACGGTCCTTCGAGAGCCGCACAGCGGACTGCAGAGCCCAGGACGCCGCAGCTGCCAGAAACAGAGACTTTGTTTATCCCCCAGGACCCAGCAGAGCAGCATGACGCTGAAGATAAGGGCGGGGCATAAACAGGCAACAGGAGTGAGATAATAAATTCACAGAATATACAGTATAGACAGTTTTCAAATTAAAGTGAAAGGTGAATAAAAAACTGATTAAAAGTGAGTACAGGTGTCGGCAGTATGAAAAGAGTGTAGTTTGTTTCTGGGTGTGGGAAATGGTCCAATGGCTGGAGTTAAAAAGCTCTCCAGTAGCTGTGAGCTGCAGTTTGATCGTATATGAACAGATTGTGTCAACCAGGGGTGGGCAACTGCAGGCCTCGAGGGCCGGTGTCCTGCAGGTTTTAGATCGCACCCTGGGTCAACACACCTGAATCACATGGTTAGTTCATTACCAGGCCTCTGGAGAACTCTAAGAAATGCTGAGGAGTCATTTAGCCCTTTAAATCAGCTGTGATGGATCATGGACACATCTAAAGCCTGCAGGACACCGCGAGGCCTGCAGTTGCCCACCCCTGATGTAAACCATAACGACAGTGCACTAATCCACACTTTCATCCTAATTGGCAGCAATAACTGAAATGACAGAAAGTTCTGGTAGCTCTCTGCCCAGCCTGCTTTTATTTAACAGCAGTTTAATGATTGGAGCAAAACGTCTGAGCAGCAGATCAAACAGGTTACAATGATCATTTAATTATAAATGACTTGAAGTGCATATTGAGGCTGCGAGACACTGAGCCATGGCTCTGTTCTTATTGCACATCTCTGCCATGCAAGACGGTTTATTTTATATTGAGCTGGAGCTTTAGTTTTCTCCCCTCCCCAAACTTCTGTGTTCATATAAAACACTTTTAGGGAGAACATGAGGTTTAAAGCCTGGCTCAGTGAAACTTTGTCCTCCAAGCTGAAACCTCAGAGTGTCTCCATCCAGCTGCTTATGAACTCTGCAGTCCTGGAACCACTCAAACGCAACTGCGCTGGGCCTGCACCGCTACACACCTGTGTAGTAATACAGTACAATCAACACTAACCCACACTGCATGCGCTGTTAGCGAGCAGCAGACTCCAAACAGCACTGAGGGCCAGGTGATAGTCTGTGCTGTAAACCGCTGCTCTGAGTGCGTGTACGTGGCTCTTAAAAGAGCCGTTGTGTTTGGTGTAAACTGGTCTCAGATCAGATTAAGCCCTCTCTCCGCGAATGCGACGGGCAAGCTGGATGTCTTTGGGCATGATGGTGACCCTCTTGGCATGGATGGCGCACAGGTTGGTGTCCTCAAACAGACCGACCAGGTAAGCCTCGCTAGCTTCCTGCAGAGCCATGACGGCGGAGCTCTGGAAGCGCAGGTCTGTCTTAAAGTCCTGAGCGATCTCCCTGACCAGGCGCTGGAAGGGCAGCTTACGGATCAGCAGCTCGGTGGATTTCTGGTAGCGGCGGATCTCCCTGAGAGCAACAGTCCCGGGCCTATAACGGTGGGGCTTCTTCACGCCTCCGGTAGCCGGGGCGCTTTTACGGGCAGCCTTGGTGGCGAGCTGCTTCCTGGGAGCTTTTCCTCCGGTGGATTTACGGGCAGTCTGCTTGGTCCTGGCCATCTTACAGCTTCGGGCTCCTCTGCGTGAACAGCGAAAGAGAGAATGAAGTCTGAGCGCGAGCAGCGGCTTTATACAGGGGCTGCAGGCGGGAGCTCAGCGCTGATTGGTCCAGATCTGGTAGCGCGCGCACCGCAGCTGCTCAGCTATTGGACGAAAATGTTCAAAATGAAGCGCGAGACAGAGCAGAACTTCTTTATTGTTATTCAGATGTACAGTGAGACGGCGCCGCCTACTACTGCACACATGCGGGGTGCACAGCTTCAGCAGCACTTTACACATATGAACACTATTCAAAAAGATACGATGTGCGAACAAACCGGGAAAAATAAAAATACATTAGTGTTACATAATGTAGAGTGTGGGTTACTGCACAGTGCTTATAGATGTGAAGTCTACAGAGGTCTTTGAGATGGGGGGCTAACTCAAATTTAACTGTAAACAACAGCAGGTAATAAACTAGTAAACCAAGAAAACCGTCATCCACAGCTTCAGCTCCTGTCATCAGCACCAGAATAAACTGGAAATATTTGCAGCACTGACTGGGAAATAATTCAGGTTTCAAAGTTTCATTGAATCACTGCCTAGCTAATTATCAGATTGTATTCATAAGACTCAAACTCATGTTTCTAATGTTCTGACAATTCAACATGCATTTCCCCCTTCAGTGAGCTTAACTGGGAGACCAGTATTTACTACCTGAAGCAGCTCAGTCTCCATAATTTACTCTGCATGTGGAGGCACAGGTGAGCATGAAGCGTAAAGCTGAGTGTGCAGCCTGTGTGTCCCCGGCACAGACAGACAGACAGAACGAGGAGCTCGTAGCGGAGGCAGTGGTGGCTCTGAAAAGAGCCTTTGATGCACTCTGTGCGGGAGCAGCTTTTACTTCTTGGCCTTCTTTGGCGCAGTTTTCTTTGCGGGCTTCTTGGCGGCTTTGGGCTTTTTCGGAGCGGCCTTCTTAGCGGGGGACTTGGGCTTCTTAGCTGCCGCCTTGGGCTTCTTGGGAGCAGCCTTCTTGGGGCTCTTCTTCACCACTTTCTTCGCAGCCTTCTTGGCCGGAGATTTCTTCGGGGTGGCCACTTTCTTCACCGCGGGCTTCTTGGCTTTGGCGGGAGCCTTTTTCGCGGGCTTGGCAGCCTTCTTCTTCGCTGGTTTCGCGACTTTCGGTTCTTTCTTAGCAAGCTTGAAGGAGCCGGAAGCCCCGGTGCCCTTCACCTGACTGAGAATGCCTTTCTCCACCAGCTTGGCGACGGCGGTGTTGATACGTTTGTTGGCCTTGGGTACGTCCACATTTTTGGCGGTCAGGTATTTCTTTATGGCCGCCAGCGACGTCCCCTTGCGCTCCTTCGACTCTGTCACCGAGGCGACGATGAGCTTAGGGAGGCTGGGTCCGTCCTTCTTAGCCCGGGGAGCGGACTTCTTCTTGGGAGCCTTGGCCGGGGCTTTCGCCGGTGCAGCTGCGGGAGCTTCTTCTGCCATGTCTGCGCGTGAGCTTCGTACTGAGCATGTCGGAGCTTCGCGCGGGAGGCGGGACTTATCAAGCACATGAGAACCATGGAGAGTGAAGCCAGCCCTCCGCTCTGCTGCCGCTACAATCGCGGCTCTTCTTGTGTTTTCTTCGCCGCGTTTCGGAGCTCAAACCGGCCCCTGATAAACGTT